>NC_056547.1:2500-30088 GCF_910596095.1 Thunnus maccoyii
TTCCCAGTTTTCATTGAAATGTAAGTAGTTGAAGTAAAAGTTTATTTAAGTTCCTACAGGTGGTGACTTCCAGAGACTGTCTGTATCAAAGCCTGGAGGAGGAAGCCTGATGGTCTGCAGCTCTTCAGATGGATCCAGAGTTGGTGACCCGGCAGCATCCTGCAGCACCTCGGATCTACAGTCAGCTGGTCAGGAACCAGCACAGTCATAGAGCTGGTTTGGGAATTACTGGACAGAAAGCAGCCTGACAGCAACACGTTTAATATCTGCAGCAGAGTTGGAAGAACTTTGCAACAATATTTGATTTTCGTCGTAGGAAGAAAAGTGTGTTTGATTGTTATATCTGCAAAATGTCCAAAACTTCAAACCCTGAGACATTAAACTGTAAATGTCAATAAAAACTAAACAATGGAGGCACTGAAACTTTTGACCAGTAGTGTAGTTTAACGTGGGAAACAGGAAGTAGTTTAACGAGGGAAACAGGAAGTAGTTTAACGAGGGAAACAGGAAGCAGTTTAACGAGGGAAACAGGAAGCAGTTTAACGAGGGAAACAGGAAGTAGTTTAACGAGGGAAACAGGAAGTAGTTTAACGAGGGAAACAGGAAGCAGTTTAACGAGGGAAACAGGAAGCAGTTTAACGAGGGAAACAGGATGTTGTTTAACAAGGTTCGAGTTTGGGAGGACAACTGGTTGATCAGGTTTAATTTTGAAAATTCGTCAGAGTTAATAAACTGAACTGGGATCAGATTTGAGGTTTGGCTCCGCCTTCCTCACTGTCCTCTGCAGCTTAAACAGGAAGGGGCGTGGCCAGGACAGGTGCACTCTGGGAGATGTATTTCTGACTGATATACTTACGAGACCAATGGAGGTTTGACTTCGTCCTGATCCCTGCAGGCACATGATGATGATGATGATGATGATGATGATGATGATGATGATGATGTCAGAACAGAGATGAAGATGAAAACAAAAAGTGAAGCATGAAATAATAAAATACATACATACACAATGAAACAGACATCAAATTAAAACTGAGTTAAAAAAAACATCAAACTCATGATGCACAGCTGGCCACGCCCCCAACCAGTGATGTCACTGCAGGTGTTTTTGTTAAATGAGCTTTTACAAGTGGAGGTCACTGGTTCATAACTCAGGGCTTATGGGTAATGAACAATCAGAAACATTTCCTGTTGTCACACTGTGATGTCAGCTCGTTTCACCAAAAACTAAAAACCTGACGGCACGAAGACGCTTCGAGTCGCGTATTCGAAGTGTCCACCTCAGTTCACAAATCGATACTTCCTGATCAAGCCAACCTGACGACGATAATGTAAACAAACCTCCACGTGAACAAAACTGCACACGAACACAACTCAATCAGTACGAAAACTACCAGGATTCCAGAGTAAAGACTTTAAAATGGGCGTAATTGTGCCCTCCCGTGTTCCTCAGTAGACCAGACAGGAGGGCGTTACGGTAGTCCAGCCTTATAAACACATCAGTCTCTGTGTTCCTCAGTAGACCAGACAGGAGAGCGTTACGGTAGTCCAGCCTTATAAACACATCAGTCTCTGTGTTCCTCAGTAGACCAGACAGGAGAGCGTTACGGTAGTCCAGCCTTATAAACACATCAGTCTCTGTGTTCCTCAGTAGACCAGACAGGAGAGCGTTACGGTAGTCCAGCCTTATAAACACATCAGTCTCTGTGTTCCTCAGTAGACCAGACAGGAGAGCGTTACGGTAGTCCAGCCTTATAAACACATCAGTCTCTGTGTTGCTCAGAGACAGAAATGGCCTCACTTTGTTCTTCATGCGACAAAATGCTGTTTATGTGATGTTCTGCGATCGGTCCTTGTCTTGCGTCCTGGTTGAATCCCAGCGAGTTCAGTTTCTCTCTCTGAGCCTTTGAACCAATGATCAGTACATCAGTACAGTTTAAAAGTGAGTCAGTGGGTCACGTAGAGAACATCTATAAGAATCTGGTGGTCCACAGTCTCAACGGCAACACTCAGGTCAAGTATCACCAGAACTGAAGGCTTGTTGTTCTGGTATCGTTCACGTTTAGGGTTATGGTTAGGGTTAGGGTTAGGGTTATGGTTAGGGTTAGGGTTAGGGTTATGGTTATGGTTATGGTTAGGGTTATGGTTAGGGTTATGGTTATGGTTAGGGTTATGGTTAGGGTTCCTTTGCTGTCATGTGTCCTAAAACCTGATTAAAACATTTCTTATTTTGTGTTTGAGTTCAAAACAGTATTTATCTGATTTAAAACTGTTTTCTTTAAAGTTTTAATTAAAGGACCAGTGTGTCGGGTTTAGTGGTATCTAGTGGTGAGGTTGTAGGAGAACCGACGGTTCCTCCTGTGAAAGTTCCTCTCTAGAACCAGTGTTTGGTTTGTCCCTTCTGGGCTTCTGTAGAAACATGGCGGCTCTGTGGAAGAGGAGCTGCTCCCTCTGTAGATATAAAGGCTCATTCTGACTAAAACACAACGATTCTTATTTTCAGATGATTAAACACTAATTAATACTTATGAATATTATGTTTCTGCCAAGTCTGTTCTGCTAGATGCCGCTAAATTCTGCACACTGCACCTTTATAAACTGGAGATTTGAAATTCAAAACACACAACACACAACATAAAGTACACTCAACGTAAACAAAACTCTACATTAACAAACACACATGTGCTGGGATTTAACAGGAACCCTGCAGGACTTCAGGTTTTTTTTGATTCAAACTAAACTTTATTATCCTGCAGCTGTTGAACACATCAGCTAATATTTAGTGGCAGCTGAGAAACATCTGAAACAGAATATTCACTCAAATTAATTTCATGAAAAGATCTAAAAACTGACTCAAACAAAACCAGCAGAGTCAAATAATAAAGAACAACAATAAACCTCATCTAACTTAAAAAGAATCACATGACCTGATCTCAGCTGATTCTAAAATTTATGATTTAATAAACGATGATTTATCACCGTTTATTGTTCATTTTAATGGTTTTCTTTGCACAAAAATAAACAAAATCAATTATCAATAAAACGATTTAAATGAGACAAACTGAAAATTCTTCAGTCTGTAAAAATACTTTTTCTCTGAAGGAAACTTGATGTGTTTTTATTGTTTGAATGAAACGTGATGGTTTTTACTGTGTTTCTACTTGTTTCTGTTCTTATTGTGAACTGAAGGAACACAGTTTGGTTCTCCTGTAAACTGATAATTAATTATGGAGAGAACAATGATAAATTCTTCTTTGAACCTTCATATTTGTACGCAGGAGTCCCTGAGAGACCCTGAGAGTCCCTGAGAGACCCTGAGAGTCCCTGAGAGTCCCTGAGAGTCACTGAGACTCCCTGAGAGACCCTGAGAGACCCTGAGAGTCACTGAGACTCCCTGAGAGACCCTGAGAGACCCTGAGAGACCCTGAGAGTCCCTGAGAGTCACTGAGAGTCACTGAGACTCCCTGAGAGACCCTGAGAGACCCTGAGAGTCCCTGAGAGACCCTGAGAGTCCCTGAGAGTCACTGAGACTCCCTGAGAGACCCTGAGAGACCCTGAGAGTCACTGAGACTCCCTGAGAGACCCTGAGAGACCCTGAGAGACCCTGAGAGTCACTGAGACTCCCTGAGAGACCCTGAGAGACCCTGAGAGTCCTTTATGGAACAAACAGACGAAGACAGAAATGTTACAGATTCTTCTACAGCTGAAGGTTCAACAACAATACATTCAATATATCTGATGTATACATATATATATATATATACATCAGATGATCATTAGAATCACAGTTACACTGAGGAAAAGCCTCATAATTAACCTGTTAAACAAAAACCATCAAACTCCTTTAAGTTTAAAGGACCAGTTCCCAGTGTTCCCAGTGTTCCCAGTGTGTTAAACCAGCAGTCAGGTGTCCATATGAACAGTGAAAGAGGTTTTCCTCGCTGTAATCATTCCTCCTGTTCATATTGGATATTAAAAGATCCTTCAAATGTGCTTTCAATGGAAGTGATGGAGGATAAAATCCACAGTGTGTCCACACAGTCATTTAAAGTCTGTGTGAAGCTTCTATTCAGCTTCAGCAGTCTGAGTTAGTCATATCAAGTGGATATCTGACACATTTACAGTCTTTTTAGCATCAAATTCCCTCTTTGTGTTTCCTCGGACAGTGTTTCCCTGTTGAGCTGCAGGTGGAAGTATAGTAACAAAAAGAGGAACTTTGGCACTAAAAAGACTGTAACGTTGAAAGATATCTACTTGATTTGACTCATTTGGACGCTGAAGCTTCATATTAGCTTCAGACTGTGGATTTTGTCCTCCATCACTTCCATTGTAAGGTCATTATGAAGGGATCTTCTAATGGTCAGTATGAACAGGAGGAATGATTACAGCAAGAAACACACTGACTGTTGGTTTAACGACAGACTTGATAAACTGTGAACTGATGACGACTGATTCTAATCTCAGCAACATTTATTAATATTTTCACACAGAAGTTTTTAGAAGATTTTAATCTCTGAATGAAAAGTAGGTTTGTTTTTATCAACGTTGTGAGAATCCTTCAAGTGAAAATGGAGCTTTGATGAAGGTGAGACGTCATCGTTAATGAGTTAAAGACTCGTATAGATTCATGCTCGTTATCTTTATGACGGTTTGACTCGGATCAGCTGATCCTCACTGACTGATTGTTTATTGATCCGGAGGGAGATTACAGTTTATTATAAATAGAAAGACTGTTGATTTCTGTAACAGACGTGAGAAACACCAGCGATCAGCGATCAATAATCAATAACCCTCCTTACTTCAGCATGCTCTGCTCCTTCTCCTCCTCCTTCTTCTGTCTGTCCATCACCGACAGGATGATGCTGCGCTCCTCCTCCGTCAGGTGGCTCAGATCCGGCAGCTCCGGGCCCGGCTCCGTCCCGGGGGGTCCGGCTGGTCCGGCTGGTCCGGCTGGTCCGGACATCCCGCCTGCAGAGAAACACACGGCGACGACGATGATGATGATGATGAAGGCCACATAGCTGCACCTGCTCACATTATTTTGTCCAGCCGAGGAACTCTGCCTCACCCCTCTGTCCCTCACCCCCCCTCACCCCTCCATCCTTCATCAATACCTCCCTCACCCCTCCCTCCCCCCCCCCTCACTCCTCTGTCTCTCACCCCTCCATCCTTCACCCCTCCCTCACCCGTCTGTCCCTCACCCCTCAATCCCTCATCAATACCTCCCTCACTCCTCCCTCCCTCCCTCCCTCACCCCTCCATCCCTCCCTCACCCCTGTCTCACCCCTCAATCCCTCATCAATACCTCCCTCACCCCTCCCTCCCTCCCTCACCCCTCCATCCCTCATCAATACCTCCCTCACCCCTCCCTCGCCCCTGTCTCACTCCTCCGTCCCTCACCCCTCCCTCACCCCTCTGTCCCTCACCCCTCTATCCTTCACCCCTTCACCCCTCACTCCTCCCTCACCCCTCAATCCCTCATCAATACCTCCCTCACCCCTCCCTCCCTCCCTCACCCCTCCATCCCTCATCAATACCTCCCTCACCCCTCCCTCGCCCCTGTCTCACTCCTCCGTCCCTCACCCCTCCCTCACCCCTCTGTCCCTCACCCCTCCATCCTTCACCCCTTCACCCCTCACCCCTCCCTCACCCCTGTCTCACCCCTCCATCCTTCATCAATACCTCCCTCACCCCTGCCTCCCTCACCCCTCACCCCTGCCTCCCTCACCCCTCCCTCGCCCCTGTCTCACCCCTCCGTCCCTCCCTCACTCACCGACAGGCGCAGCGGCGTGCTCTCGCCTGTTATGCCGCAGTCATGTCGTCCTCTCCGGGGTTCAGCGGCGGCGGCTCCGGTCGTCTCTCCGTTCCGGCTGCGGCTTTCATCCTGCGCTCCTCCCCGGCGGTCCGGCCCTGCTGCTCGGCCTGCAGCTGTCGCGGTGTCCGCTGCGCTTCTTGGGTCTTCACGGCGGTAATGGACGCGGCGGTGGAGACGGAGAGGAGGAAATAAATATAAATCCTCCATACGCTGAGGAGGAGGGGGGAGGAGGGGTGAGGGGGGCGTCTGCGTGACGGCGTTACGCACAACAAAGATCAGCTGGTCACGGGTGTGTGTGTGTGTGTGTGTGTGTGGAGGTGAAGGAGATAAACATAGACCTGCAGCCAAAGATAGAAATACAAACAGATTAACGCCTAGAACTGTGATCAATATCAGATATATATATACATACATGTATGTATATATATACTCTGTATGTGGACATTTAATTTAATTTTAATTTAATTTTTAATGCAACCCTACATATTTGAGGGGAAAAGAAATTAAATAATCAACTAAAATATTCAACTATGAAATGAGTATTTTGTTAAGAAAGATACAATTTTTTGAATTTGTAGATTTGTTTTATTTATTTAATTCTTTATTTAAACAGGCCATCTTACTGAGATCAGGGTTAATACAAGTCTGAGTACAAGAACAAACATTCACAGTTAAAGCAGACAGACATTATTCTCATATTAAGAAAAGCAAATTCATGAGAGCAGCCTTTTAAAATATACAAGTGAGATTAAAGAGTGTAACTTCATATATTTTCCATCTGCATGCAGCAGAGTGTTTAACCTCTTAACATCCATGACAGAAGACCTGTGAGGCCATGATGCAGGTATCAGGCTTCATCTGACAGGTGACGTCTTCTAGTTTCTACATCAGTTCCAATAAGGCTCAACAAAGTGTTTGGTCCTCGTCTATAATGAGTCAGACATGAATAACAATAATCAGGACATGCTTTATGCCAGAACTATGCAGAACACCACAAACCTTCTACATCCTGTCAACCTGTGTAATATTCCAGACCTTCAGGCCGAACCTTATGGGAGCTGGTTTATAGTTTGTGGTGTCACTGGTGTCCCCGAACCTCTCCCATCATCTCCAATTGGCCAACTGTGCCCATTGCTTTGACTCGTTACTGCGTGACGCTGCTGCTTACAACTGGCCCGGTGGATGTTAAGAGGTTAAACCACTTTTACTATGTTCAGAGAAAACCAGAAGTACAGCTGCTGTTAAAATGTCTTATCTGTTACAGTAAAATTGTGGATCTTCATAAAATATCACTTTATGTCTTAATAGATAACTAACTGCTTTAAACAAGACAACTGAACAGTAACCGGAAACAATCCAACAATCACTTTGTTAAAACATTAGTTCATATATACAGAAAGTTCAAATACATCAGAAACTCTGAAAGTGTAAATCTTCTCAGTGAAGAGTTCACAAGCTGAATATGCAGATATTTTAATTTCTAGTTTAACTGCTTGATGCAAGACGTCAGAAGTGAATCCTGCGTGTGAGCAACACAGATTAATTATACAGAAATATTGGAAACCTTCCACCTTTTAATTTAAAAAAAAATTCTCTGTATCAAGTTGCAACTGACAGAAGTATCTGATATTCATCATTCTTTATTTCACATTGAATATAAATGAAACTGTGCTTTTGATTTACAACTTAAAATATTAATTAATACAATAAAACAAATGAAAATAGCCAAAAATATCTTAATATTTAGTAGCTCAGCCTTTGGAGACAATAACTGCAGTCAAGCTCTTTCTGTGTCTCTGAATAAGGTTTCTACTCTTCTTCACTGGTAGTTCAGACTCTTCTTCACTGGTAGTCCAGCCTCTTCTTCACTGGTAGTTCAGACTCTTCTTCACTGGTAGTTCAGCCTCTTCTTCACTGGTAGTTCAGACTCTTCTTCACTGGTAGTTCAGACTCTTCTTCACTGGTAGTTCAGACTCTTCTTCACTGGTAGTCCAGCCTCTTCTTCACTGGTAGTTCAGACTCTTCTTCACTGGTAGTTCAGCCTCTTCTCCACTGGTAGTTCAGACTCTTCTTCACTGGTAGTTCAGCCTCTTCTTCACTGGTAGTTCAGACTCTTCTTCACTGGTGGTTCAGACTCTTCTTCACTGGTAGTTCAGCCTCTTCTCCACTGGTAGTTCAGACTCTTCTTCACTGGTAGTTCAGCCTCTTCTTAACTGGTAGTTCAGACTCTTCTTCATTGGTAGTTCAGACTCTTCTTCACTGGTAGTTCGGACTCTTCTTCACTGGTAGTTCAGACTCTTCTTCACTGGTAGTTCGGACTCTTCTTCACTGGTAGTCCAGTCTCTTCTTCGCTGGTGGTTCAGACTCTTCTTCACTAGTAGTCCAGCCTCTTCTCCACTGGTAGTTCAGACTCTTCTTCACTAGTAGTCCAGCCTCTTCTCCACTGGTAGTTCAGACTCTTCTTCACTAGTAGTCCAGCCTCTTCTCCACTGGTAGTTCAGACTCTTCTTCACTAGTAGTCCAGCCTCTTCTCCACTGGTAGTTCAGCCTCTTCTCCACTGGTAGTTCAGACTCTTCTTCACTGGTAGTCCAGCCTCTTCTTCACTGGTAGTTCAGCCTCTTCTTCACTGGTAGTCCAGCCTCTTCTTCACTGGTAGTTCAGACTCTTCTTCACTGGTAGTTCAGACTCTTCTTCACTGGTAGTCCAGCCTCTTCTTCACTGGTAGTTCAGACTCTTCTTCACTGGTAGTCCAGCCTCTTCTCCACTGGTAGTTCAGACTCTTCTTCACTGGTAGTTCAGACTCTTCTTCACTGGTAGTCCAGCCTCTTCTCCACTGGTAGTCCAGCCTCTTCTCCACTGGTAGTTCAGACTCTTCTTCACTGGTAGTTCAGACTCTTCTTCACTAGTAGTCCAGCCTCTTCTCCACTGGTAGTTCAGACTCTTCTCCACTGGTAGTTCAGACTCTTCTCCACTGGTAGTCCAGCCTCTTCTTCACTAGTATTCCAGCCTCTTCTCCACTGGTAGTCCAGCCTCTTCTTCACTGGTAGTTCAGACTCTTCTTCACTGGTAGTCCAGCCTCTTCCCCACTGGTGGTTCAGCCTCTTCTCCACTGGTAGTTCAGACTCTTCTTCACTGGTAGTCCAGCCTCTTCTTCACTGGTAGTCCAGCCTCTTCTTCACTGGTAGTCCAGCCTCTTCTTCACTGGTAGTTCAGACTCTTCTTCACTGGTAGTCCAGCCTCTTTCCCACTGGTGGTTCAGCCTCTTCTCCACTGGTAGTTCAGACTCTTCTTCACTGGTAGTCCAGCCTCTTCTTCACTGGTAGTTCAGACTCTTCTTCACTGGTAGTCCAGCCTCTTCTCCACTGGTAGTCCAGCCTCTTCTTCACTGTTAGTTCAGCCTCTTCTTCACTGATAGTTCAGCCTCTTCTTCACTGGTTGTTCAGACTCTTCTCCACTGGTAGTCCAGCCTCTTCTTCACTGGTAGTCCAGCATCTTCTTCACTGGTAGTCCAGCCTCTTCTTCACTGGTAGTTCAGACTCTTCTTCACTGGTAGTCCAGCCTCTTTCCCACTGGCAGTTCAGACTCTTCTTCACTGGTAGTTCAGACTCTTCTTCACTGGTAGTTCAGCCTCTTCTCCACTGGTAGTTCAGACTCTTCTTCACTGGTAGTTCAGCCTCTTCTTCACTGGTAGTTCAGACTCTTCTTCACTGGTAGTTCAGACTCTTCTTCACTGGTAGTTCAGCCTCTTCTCCACTGGTAGTTCAGACTCTTCTTCACTGGTAGTTCAGCCTCTTCTTAACTGGTAGTTCAGACTCTTCTTCATTGGTAGTTCAGACTCTTCTTCACTGGTAGTTCGGACTCTTCTTCACTGGTAGTTCAGACTCTTCTTCACTGGTAGTTCGGACTCTTCTTCACTGGTAGTCCAGTCTCTTCTTCGCTGGTGGTTCAGACTCTTCTTCACTAGTAGTCCAGCCTCTTCTCCACTGGTAGTTCAGACTCTTCTTCACTAGTAGTCCAGCCTCTTCTCCACTGGTAGTTCAGACTCTTCTTCACTAGTAGTCCAGCCTCTTCTCCACTGGTAGTTCAGACTCTTCTTCACTAGTAGTCCAGCCTCTTCTCCACTGGTAGTTCAGACTCTTCTTCACTAGTAGTCCAGCCTCTTCTCCACTGGTAGTTCAGCCTCTTCTCCACTGGTAGTTCAGACTCTTCTTCACTGGTAGTCCAGCCTCTTCTTCACTGGTAGTTCAGCCTCTTCTTCACTGGTAGTCCAGCCTCTTCTTCACTGGTAGTTCAGACTCTTCTTCACTGGTAGTTCAGACTCTTCTTCACTGGTAGTCCAGCCTCTTCTTCACTGGTAGTTCAGACTCTTCTTCACTGGTAGTCCAGCCTCTTCTCCACTGGTAGTTCAGACTCTTCTTCACTGGTAGTTCAGACTCTTCTTCACTGGTAGTCCAGCCTCTTCTCCACTGGTAGTCCAGCCTCTTCTCCACTGGTAGTTCAGACTCTTCTTCACTGGTAGTTCAGACTCTTCTTCACTAGTAGTCCAGCCTCTTCTCCACTGGTAGTTCAGACTCTTCTCCACTGGTAGTTCAGACTCTTCTCCACTGGTAGTCCAGCCTCTTCTTCACTAGTATTCCAGCCTCTTCTCCACTGGTAGTCCAGCCTCTTCTTCACTGGTAGTTCAGCCTCTTCTCCACTGGTAGTCCAGCCTCTTCCCCACTGGTGGTTCAGCCTCTTCTCCACTGGTAGTTCAGACTCTTCTTCACTGGTAGTCCAGCCTCTTCTTCACTGGTAGTCCAGCCTCTTCTTCACTGGTAGTCCAGCCTCTTCTTCACTGGTAGTTCAGACTCTTCTTCACTGGTAGTCCAGCCTCTTTCCCACTGGTGGTTCAGCCTCTTCTCCACTGGTAGTTCAGACTCTTCTTCACTGGTAGTCCAGCCTCTTCTTCACTGGTAGTTCAGACTCTTCTTCACTGGT
This sequence comes from Thunnus maccoyii, assembly GCF_910596095.1. NCBI lineage: Eukaryota > Metazoa > Chordata > Actinopteri > Scombriformes > Scombridae > Thunnus > Thunnus maccoyii. The sequence goes on from NC_056547.1 coordinate 13,294, forward strand.
AGTCCAGCCTCTTCTCCACTGGTAGTCCAGCCTCTTCTTCACTGTTAGTTCAGCCTCTTCTTCACTGATAGTTCAGCCTCTTCTTCACTGGTTGTTCAGACTCTTCTCCACTGGTAGTCCAGCCTCTTCTTCACTGGTAGTCCAGCATCTTCTTCACTGGTAGTCCAGCCTCTTCTTCACTGGTAGTTCAGACTCTTCTTCACTGGTAGTCCAGCCTCTTTCCCACTGGTGGTTCAGCCTCTTCTCCACTGGCAGTTCAGACTCTTCTTCACTGGTAGTTCAGACTCTTCTTTGCTGGCAGTTCAGACTCTTCTTCACTGGTAGTCCAGCCTCTTCTCCACTGGTAGTTCAGACTTTTCTTCACTGGTAGTTCAGCCTCTTCTTCACTGGTAGTTCAGACTCTTCTTCACTGGTAGGTCAGACTCTTCTTCACTGGTAGTTCAGACTCTTCTTCACTGGTTCAGACTTTCCTGAACTAACTTCAATGATTTGTTCAGCTAAACCATCAACCTGTCTCTTAGACCCCATCCCAACTAGGCTGCTTAAGGAAGTCTTACCCTTAGTGAGCACTTCTTTACTAGATATGATCAATCTGTCTTTAGTAACAGGCTATGTACCACAGTCCTTTAAAGTAGCTGTAATTAAACCTCCTCTTAAGAAGCCTACTCTTGATTCAGGCATTTTAGCCAATTATAGACCTATATCTAACCTTCCATTTCTCTCTAAGAGACTGCTCTCTCTAAGCAGTCTCTAATCAGTTATGTGACTTTCTACATAACAATAGTTTATTTGAGGATTTTCAGTCAGGATTTAGAGGCATCATAGCACAGAGACAGCACTGGTGAAAGTCACTAATGACCTCCTAACTGCATCGGACAAAGGATTTGTCTCCATACTTGTCCTGTTAGATCTTAGTGCCGCATTCAACACAATTGACCATCACATCCTTTTGCAGAGACTGGAACATTTAATTGGCATTAAAGGAACTGCATTAAGCTGGTTTAAGTCCTATTTATCAGATAGATTTCAGTTTGTACATGTTAATGATGAATCCTCCATGAAGGCAAAAGTTAGACACGGAGTTCCACAAGGTTCTGTACTTGGACCAATTCTATTCACCTTGTATATGCTTCCTTTAGGTAATATTATTAGGAAACACTCCATAAACTTTCATTGTTATGCAGATGATACCCAATTATATTTATCAATGAAGCCTGATGAAACCAATCAATTAACTAAACTCCAAGCATGCCTTAACGACATAAAGACCTGGATGACCTGCAATTTTCTGCTACTAAACTCAGATAAAACTGAAGTTATTGTGTTTGGCCCTAAACACCTTAGAAACACATTATCTAATGATAAAGCTACTCTGGATGGCATTACCCTGGCCTCCAGCACCACCGTAAGGAATCTGGGAGTTATCTTTGATCAGGATATGTCCTTTAACTCCCACATAAATCAAATCTCAAGGACTGCCTTTTTTCACTTACGTAATATCACAAAAATCAGGCACATCCTGTCCCTAAAAGATGCAGAAAAACTAGTTCACACATTTGTTACTTCTAGACTGGATTATTGCAATTCCTTATTATCAGGCTGCCCTAACAAGTCTCTAAAGACTCTCCAGCTGGTCCAGAATGCAGCTGCACGTGTTCTGACTAAAACTAGAAAAAGAGATCACATTTCTCCCATTTTAGCTTCACTACATTGGCTTCCTGTAAAATCTAGAATAGAATTTAAAATCCTTCTCCTAACTTACAAAGCCCTTAATGGTCAGACACCATCATATCTTGAAGAGCTCATAGTACCGAATTATCCCACTAGAACACTGTGCTCCCAGTATGCAGCTTACTGGTGGTTCCTACAGTCTTTAAAAGTAGAATGGGAGGCAAAGCCTTCAGCTATCAGGCTCCTCTCCCGTGGAACCATCTTCCAGATTGGGTCCGGGGTGCAGACACCCTCTCTATGTTTAAGAGTAGGCTTAAAACTTTCCTTTTTGATAAAGCTTATAGTTAGGGCCGACCAGGCTCGCCTTGGATCAGCCCTTAGTTATGCTGCTGTAGGCCTAGACTGCTGGGGGACTTCCCATGATGCACTGAGCTCCTCTCTCCTCCTCCTCCTCTCCATCTGTATGTATCCATGTACCATCAATGCATGTCACTAACTTGGCTTCTTCCCTGGAGTTTTTTGTGCTTTCTCATCTCACAGGAATCCCTGGGTTGCAGGCTGAGCCTTCGCAGTCTTATTGGTGTCCTTCCCCGGCTATTGCTGCTGTTGTTGTTATTGTTATGATTATTGTTATTCTGGATGCAGCATCAGGAGGGACATTTATGTCCCCTTACCATGATGGCTTCTTCCCCAGTACAAATGGACTTTGGCTCAGGTTGAGCAGCACTTCGTCATGCCCAAGGTGCTGGCACACTGATACGTGTCATGCAGTGGCTTTAACTGGCAAAGCTGACTTTACAAGGGGCATACCTGTCCTCATAGATGCAGCCTTAGGAAGGACATTTATGTCCCCTCACCATGACAGCTTTTTCACTAGTAAAATTGGACGTTAGCTCAGGGTGTGCAGCACTCAGTCATTCCAAGGTGCTAACACACTCACATAAGCAATGGAGTAGCTTTACCTTGCAAAGCTAGCTTCCTGAGGGGCATAACTGTCCTCATAGATGCAGCTTTAGGAGGGACATTTATGTCCCCTCACCATGACATTCCTTATCATGATAGTTTCCCTAGGTGGAGATACGTTGTCCAGTGTTACATTTCCTTATGATGACAGCTTTCCCCCCTAAACATTATGAACTGACCTCCTAGATGAGTGTTTACTAGGGTCATTTATGTCTCCTTGCCATGATGGCTTCTTTCCTAGTACAAATGGACTTTGGCTCAGGGTGTGCAGCACTCAGTCATTCCAAGGTGCTGGCACACTCACATTAGTCATGGAGTGGCTTTACCTTGCAAAGCTAGCTTCCTGAGGGGCATAACTGTCCTCATAGATGCAGCTTTAGGAGGGACATTTATGTCATTCATGACATTCCTTATCATGACAGTTTCCCTTATGGAAATACATTATCCAGGGTTAAATTTCCTTATGATGACAGCTTTCCCCCCTAGTCATTATGAACTGACTTCCTAGATGAGTCTTTACTAGGGATATTTATGTCCCCTTAACATGGCAGCTTTTTCCCTAGTAAAATTGGACTTTGGCTCAGGGTGTGCAGCACTCAGTCATTCCAAGGTGCTGGCACACTCACATAAGTAATGGAGTGTCTTTATCTTGCAAAGCTAGCTTCCTGAGGTGCATAACTGTCCTCATAGATGCAGCTTTAGGAGGGACATTTATGTCTCCTCACCAACAGCTTTTTCCCTAGTAAAAATGAACTCTGGCTATGGGTGTGCAACACATTAATCATGCCAAGGTACTGGCATATATAAGTCATGGAGTGGCTTTACCTCATCTATCTAGGATTACTTTTCCTTATGGTGACGGCTTTATCCCTAGTAAGAATGAGCTGTGGCTTGGGGTGTGCAGCACATTAGTCATTCCCAGGTACTGGCATACTCATATAAGTCATGGAGTGGCTCTACCTCATCTATCTAGGATTACATTTTCTTATGGCGATGGCTTTTTCCCCAGTAAAAATGAACTCTGGCTTAGGTTGTGTAGCACATTGGTCTTGCCAACATACTGGCATACTGGCATAAGTCATGGAGTGGCTTTACCTTGCAAAGCTAGCTTCATGAGGTGCAGCTTTAGGAGGGACATTTATGTCCCCTCACCATGACGGCTTATGAACCTTATCATGACATTGTTCCTGGGAGCATTCATTTTTGTTTTTATACGCTTTTAATTTTAGAAAATTTAAGAGTTACAATAAGTATTCATGAATAAACTACCTTATCAAGGAGGTCCCCACACGGGGTCTCGAACTGGACTTTTTTTCTTTTTCTTACCGAAAACAAATAATTTTTAAAATATTTGTATGAAACAAATTTTCGTAAACCCCCCCCCCCCCCCCCCCCCACTATTTGTGCTTTGCCGAATAACATGTTTGTATTTAGCCACACCCCTACTGGATATATGTACATATGTCCCTGTTAACCTTACAAAGTTGTCTCAATAAGCTTCTAATTATGGCGTTACAGCTAGTAATCCTGTCATGAACTTTTGTGAAAGAGCACCACCTGGTGTTCAAACCGTGGTATTACACCCTCCCCCAGGCCCTTATCCGTATGCTTTTGCCAGATCTCCTTGTAATGACAGCTTTCGAAAATTTCACATTCAAAGTCAATTAGGAGTGGTACGCAATGTCCTAAATATTGTATGGGAATGCCAGAAACGCAAGATTTAGTGACGGATTCACAAACTCACGCGGCCAGCCTGAACACCCCCAGACTCCAACCCCCAACCCTCAACCCCCAACCCCTAATCCTTCCCATTATTTGGTGGCTGTGAGCATCTGAAGCTGGTGGTTAGAGATGCAGATGAATTTGTAGTAAATTATCATGTTTGCACAACATAAAAAACCTTTTGGGACTTTTTGGGACTCATTGATGAAGTTAGCATAAGATTGGCTAACATCAGCTAACTGAACCATTGACAGCAGCAATTCAGTTCAATTCAATTCAATTCAGTTCAATTCAATAAGCTTTATTGGCATCAAGGATAATACAATTCATTAAATAAGATGAAATCAATCAATAAATAAAAGAAATACAAGAAAATTATATATAACATTTTATATAACCTATAAGTTATATATAACTTATAACCTATAGATAACACTTATATATAACTTATAACTTCTATATAACTCATAACTTATATATAACTTATAACTTATATATAACTTATATATAACTTATATATAACTTATAACTTCTATATGACTTATAACTTATATATAACTTATAACTTATATATAACTTATATATAACTTATATATAACTTATAACTTCTATATGACTTATAACTTATATATAACTTATAACTTATATATAACTTATATATAACTTATATATAACTTATAACTTCTATATAACTCATAACTTATATATAACTTATAACTTATATATAACTTATATATAACTTATATATAACTTATAACTTATATATAACTTATAACTTATATATAACTTATATATAACTTATAACTTATAATGAAATATCTATTTATTATCTGAAGCTGAAATATGAAACTCCTGATATCAACATCCATCAACATATCAATTAATATAATTGAACAGATTCTTTAAGTTTGATACATTTAGAAAAATCTGATCTGAAGAATCTGGACCGCCTGATGATGTCATCGTAGACGTGCTGTGACGGGACAGTGCAGACCGGCGATGTAGCGTCGATAATAAGTGGTTTAAAGTTTATATTAGGTTGTTGAGTTGAATGATCAACCTCTTAAAGCTTCGTTAGGGGAGCGTGTGACCACTGAGAGCAGGTCTGACAGTATCATACTGTCTGTCTGGAGAGACGAACACAAGCAGCCTCCTGAAGTCAGGATGTGATTTAGTGCTGATTGAAAACATCTTTGATAGAGGCTGATAGTGAGGCAGCAGGACTGTGATACTGATGAATATTCATATTATCTGCAGCTGAACGTTGGAAGTCATTCCTGCACAGAATAATGAGTTTGAGTTATTGGCTGTGATCGTTGCTCCTGTATGTATTGATACGGGTAAACCAGCCTCAAGTATGTATTGATGATTTTTATGAAGGTTCAGCTTTTAAGATTAACGTACCAAAATAACTGCAGTCGTATCACTGACCTGTAAAATATATTTCAAATGGCAAAATAAATGTGTTCAATTGATTTTGTTTGTATTTATTTGAACTTAACATTTTAATGTTTAAGTTTTTTCTGAGTTAACAGAAAGAACCTGAAAATATCAGATTTGCAGTATTTTTCAATGCTATTTTAAGTGTAAATTTACAGTAAATTACTGGTTACTGAGTTGCATTGCTTTTACAGCGTACTGTATACTGTAATTATACTACAGCATATTTCTGTATCACAGTAATCTGACTGTGCAGACTGTCACAGTAACGTACTGTGAAAGTAATGCAACTGTAATTTACTGTTAAATCAGTCAAATATTTAACAAAGTGCTGCTATCAGACACCTGCCTGCAACTGAGCAGTTTACTCACCGTTTATTCATTGTTCATGTCTGTTCAGTTTATTCTCAGTGTGTGTTCATCCTGTGTGACTGTTTTAATGTTTAGACTCGGTCTAAACTGTAAACGTTTAATTCCAGTCTGTCGTTTTAATGAGTTCTGCATCAGCTGCTTGTTTAACTGCATTTCAACAGCTCTGGCTTTGTTGGCTGCTTCCTCTGGTTGAGGAGACAGTTACTGTGCAGCTGCCCACAGCTGGATATGCCTGTTCAATATTAAACATATTAAGTGGTTTTCATCAAGGCTAAGTGATGGTTGGAGTGAAGTGTTTTCATTTTTAGAAACCTGAGAACTGACTGTGGAATTTCACACTTGGTTTTTGCTTGTTGCTGTAAATGAACGTTTAAAGCGGTCAGAGTTATTATCTTTAGTCAGGAGGATGATGTTTCTCAGCACCTTGCTGTTTACATTGGTTTCTTTTACCCAACTCATTGCTTTTGTGTTGTAATTAATGTTAAGTGGTTGCTGCATTACTGTCATTTCTCTTTGGGATTAATAAAACACTCTATCTATGTTTTACACCAGCTATAAGTATGGCATGCATGGCCAATTCTGTCTTTATATTACCTTTAATCCTTTAATCTTGTTCTCTGAAAACTGTGCTTAGAGGATTAGATGTGATGCGTGCCGGGCTCTTAGAGTACGTACAGGAGCAGAACGAACCTCCTCTGTGTGGCCTTTAACTTGAGACGAGAGAAATGCCACCGTGCTCACGCAGAAAAAGAACACCAAAGTCAAGTTTTGGCTGGAAAGGAGATACAGCAGCAGGAACTTAGGAGGATTTGAGATGCAGTTTTGTCCAGCTGTTGCATGGCCAATAACCCCTGTGTGGTTACTACAAACAGTGAGTGAGTTTTATTCTTATACAGATTACAGATATATAGACTACGTGCATGTTTTTACTGACGGATCCAACAACAGATGGTTCATAAAGTTGAGATTTCCTAAGTGTGTTTACAGAAAGGACTGATTCTATCTCTGCACTGGTGTGTGTGTCCTCGTCAGGACTAAACAACAGCAAAGCACTCAACAGTAATAAAACCAGACACTGAGACCACATTCTGATGGGTTCTGCTCATAGAGGAGACAAACTAGCCAAACAAGCACTTAGGAACCCAGACACACCCACTTTACTGCACGACACACCCACTTTACTGCACGACACACCCACTTTATTGCACGACACACCCACTTTACTACACGACACACCCACTTTACTACACAACACACCCACTTTACTACACAACACACGCACTTTACTGCACAACACACCCACTTTACTGCACGGCACACCCACTTTACTGCACAACACACACCCACTTTACTGCACAACACACACCCACTTTACTGCACGGCACACCCACTTTACTGCACAACACACACCCACTTTACTGCACGGCACACCCACTTTACTGCACAACACACACCCACTTTACTGCACGGCACACCCACTTTACTGCACAACACACACCCACTTTACTGCACAACACACACCCACTTTACTGCACGGCACACCCACTTTACTGCACAACACACACCCACTTTACTGCACAACACACCCACTTTACTGCACGGCACACCCACTTTACTGCACAACACACACCCACTTTACTGCACGGCACACCCACTTTACTGCACAACACACCCACTTTACTGCACGGCACACCCACTTTACTGCACAACACACACCCACTTTACTGCACAACACACACCCACTTTACTGCACAACACACACCCACTTTACTGCACGGCACACCCACTTTACTGCACGACACACACCCACTTTACTACACAACACACACACACTTTACTGCACAACACACCCACTTTACTGCACGACACACCCACTTTACTGCACAACACACACCCACTTTACTGCACAACACACACCCACTTTACTGCACGGCACACCCACTTTACTGCACAACACACACCCACTTTACTGCACAATACACCCACTTTACTGCACGACACACACCCACTTTACTGCACAACACACCCACTTTACTGCACGGCACACCCACTTTACTGCACGACACACACCAACTTTACTGCACAATACACCCACTTTACTGCACGACACACACCCACTTTACTACACAACACACACACACTTTACTGCACAACACACCCACTTTACTGCACGGCACACCCACTTTACTGCACAACACACACCCACTTTACTGCACAACACACCCACTTTACTGCACGACACACCCACTTTACTGCACAACACACCCACTTTACTGCACGACACACCCACTTTACTGCACAACACACGCACTTTACTGCACAACACACCCACTTTACTGCACAATACACCCACTTTACTACACAACACACCCACTTTACTACACAACACACGCACTTTACTGCACAACACACCCACTTTACTGCACAACACACCCACTTTACTACACAACACACCCACTTTACTACACAACACACGCACTTTACTGCACAACACACCCACTTTACTGCACAACACACCCACTTTACTACACAACACACCCACTTTACTGCACGGCACACCCACTTTACTGCACGACACACACCCACTTTACTGCACAATACACCCACTTTACTGCACGACACACACCCACTTTACTACACAACACACACACACTTTACTGCACAACACACCCACTTTACTGCACGACACACACCCACTTTACTGCACAACACACACCCACTTTACTGCACAACACACACCCACTTTACTGCACGGCACACCCACTTTACTGCACAACACACACCCACTTTACTGCACAATACACCCACTTTACTGCACGACACACACCCACTTTACTGCACAACACACCCACTTTACTGCACGGCACACCCACTTTACTGCACGACACACACCAACTTTACTGCACAATACACCCACTTTACTGCACGACACACACCCACTTTACTGCACAATACACCCACTTTACTGCACGACACACACCCACTTTACTACACAACACACACACACTTTACTGCACAACACACCCACTTTACTGCACGGCACACCCACTTTACTGCACAACACACACCCACTTTACTGCACAACACACCCACTTTACTGCACGACACACCCACTTTACTGCACAACACACCCACTTTACTGCACGACACACCCACTTTACTGCACAACACACACCCACTTTACTGCACAACACACCCACTTTACTGCACAACACACACCCACTTTACTGCACAACACACCCACTTTACTGCACGACACACCCACTTTACTGCACAACACACACCCACTTTACTGCACAACACACCCACTTTACTGCACAACACACCCACTTTACTGCACAACACACGCACTTTACTGCACAACACACCCACTTTACTGCACAATACACCCACTTTACTACACAACACACCCACTTTACTACACAACACACCCACTTTACTACACAACACACCCACTTTACTACACAACACACGCACTTTACTGCACAACATACCCACTTTACTGCACAACACACCCACTTTACTGCACAACACACCCACTTTACTGCACAACACACGCACTTTACTGCACAACACACCCACTTTACTGCACAATACACCCACTTTACTACACAACACACCCACTTTACTACACAACACACGCACTTTACTGCACAACACACCCACTTTACTGCACAACACACCCACTTTACTACACGACACACCCACTTTACTGCACGACACACCCACTTTACTGCACAATACACCCACTTTACTGCACAATACACCCACTTTACTGCACAACACACCCACTTTACTGCACAACACACACACACTTTACTGCACACTTTTCTTCTTCTTCTGTGTTTCACTGTGTCTCAGCTCCTTCAGGAAAACATGGCGTCACATAGCTGCGTGTCTGCAGTAAAACCATCCTGAAAAACACTCAGACTGTCACAAACTAAACATTTTATTTAAACATATTCTGCAGGCTGCAGCTGTTTTTATTGCTCCTTTATGTCAGTTCTGTTCTTTCAGTAATTAACAGATTTAAATTGTCTATTTGTGTCTCATTCTGTGACAGACGCTGCTGTAGATCTTTAATCAAATGATAAAACTGGAGCAGTTATCAGTTTAAAGTGTTTATTAATTATACTTAAGAGTTGAAACTTAATATTTTCCACACATTGATCTCTGACTTCTGTTTGACAGTTGAGGTGCTGTGTGTCATCAGTAGTTGGTCAGGTTTATGAGGGGTGGGGGTCAGGGGTCAGGGGTCACGGGGGGGTTCGTATAGGGTGGGGGTAATTCTTCTCAGTTCTCACGGAACCATAGAGGCCAGCTGTCGTTTCCCTCGGACGTCTTTTTCTGTCGGACCTCGCCGCTTTGTTTACTTTTCTGCTCCAGTAGTTAAACAGAGAACACTGGTCAGGATCATTTTAACAGTTTAATTTGTGTTTTTTGCTCGTCGAGACATTTAGTGACTTTATTCAGTGTTGATGTCCGCAGAGCAGCGCCGCCTCCCCGCCGCCTCCTCTCCGGCTGCTCCCGGAGCGGAGCAGCGGTTCGCGGCTGCGGACCCTCCGAGCAGCCCGCAGCAGGCGGAGATGGACACGCTGAGGATGTTTGTTACCGAGCGGCTGACGGCGGCTGTGGACGACATCCTGGGGCTGTTCGGGAGCACCGTGGCCCGGTACCGGGAGCAGATAGACCGGCAGCGGCGGCAGCTGGACACCCTGAGGTCCGAGGAGGAGAACCAGGACCGGAGAGCAGGTGGAGGCGGTTCTACCCAAATACTGCAGCATTTCCATGTGATGCTACTTTCTACATTTCAGAGGGAAATATTGTACTTTCTACTCCACTACATTTATTTGACAGCTTTAGTTACTTTTCAGATGAAGATTTGACACAATGGATAATATAACAAGCTTTTAAAATACAACACATTGTTAAAGATGAAACCAGTGGTTTCCAACCTTTTTGGCTTTTGACGTCTTACAAAAAGCAGTGTGTAGTCGGGGTCACATTTCACATGTCTATGAGTTGTTAACAGCTCCACCAAATAGTGATTTTTCCCTCTAAACTTCTCACATGCTTTCATTTCAATAAATGTTCAAATGATCCAATATTTCAGCAAAAATCAAAGATTAGAGAAAAAGTCCAAAAACTGAAAACAGATTTGTGTATCAGAACTTTGTTTTTTCTTCTTTCCTCTCCCATTAATCATCTCACCACCCCTCAGATTTATCTGCTGACCCTTTGGAGGGGCCCCACCCCTAGGTTGGGAACCTTTAATTACTTTTACTACTTGCTGCTTATTTACAGACTTCTTCACCTGCTTAAACTGACTTTTAGTTTAGTGTGTCTGTGACGCAGCGGTTTTCTACCCAGACGTTGTTGTAAACAAACGTTGTGATTGATTCTATAAAAAGTCACAAAGTGCTTCATGAAAACAAACTGAGACGTGCTGCACAGAAAACAGAATAACATATAATTCAAATGATTCACAGGAAAAGTGATAGAATGAGTGTGAAGAAGTGATTTAAAAGAACAAAGTGATTAAAGATCCAGAATCAGCAGCTTCCTGTCTGAGGATGATCGGCCCTAACTATAAGCTTTATCAAAAAGGAAAGTTTTAAGCCTACTCTTAAACATAGAGAGGGTGTCTGCACCCCAGACCCAATCTGGAAGATGGTTCCATAGAAGAGGAGCCTGATAGCTGAAGGCTCTGCCTCCCATTCTACTTTTAAAGACTGTAGGAACCACCAGTAAGCTGCATACTGGGAGCGCAGTGTTCTAGTGGGATAATACGGTATTATGAGCTCTTCAAGATATGATGGTGTCTGACCATTAAGGGCTTTGTAAGTTAGGAGAAGGATTTTAAATTCTATTCTGGATTTTACAGGAAGCCAATGCAGTGAAGCTAAAATGGGAGAAATGTGATCTCTTTTTCTAGTTTTAGTCAGAACACGTGCAGCTGCATTCTGGACCAGCTGGAGAGTCTTTAGAGACTTGTTAGAGCAGCCTGATAATAAGGAATTGCAATAATCCAGCCTAGAAGTAACAAATGTGTGAACTAGTTTTTCTGCATCTTTTAGGGACAGGATGTGCCTGATTTTTGTGATATTACGTAAGTGAAAAAAGGCAGTCCTTGAAATTTGATTTATGTGGGAGTTAAAGGACATATCCTGATCAAAGATAACTCCCAGATTCCTTACGGTGGTGCTGGAGGCCAGGGTAATGCCATCCAGAGTAGCTTTATCATTAGATAATGTGTTTCTAAGGTGTTTAGGGCCAAACACAATAACTTCATCACTTATTATCTGCTCACTAAGATGAAAAGTTTAACTAGATGTTAAATGTGTCACAAATCCTCAGTTTCTGTTTCAACCAATCAATCATTGTTGTTTCTGTGGCTCCAGACGTCCTGCAGGCCTCCTGGATCAAACCCTGCCCTGAGGAGCAGATCCTGAGCTTCCAGCCGGACCAGACTGACATTAAAACAGAGGAAGGTGTCTGTGACGCCGCCGGCGGCTCCGACGCAGCGGCAGGCGGCTCCGACACTGAAGACAGCGCGGACTACTGGACAGAAGCTGCAGGACTGTGGAGACCTGAGGACACGGCAGCAGCAGCGGGGGGACAGAGCTCATCTCCCGGCAGGAAGCTGTCTCCAGAGCGTCCGCCTGTGTTCGGCTGTAAAGTCTGCGGCGAGTCCTTCCAGAGGCGGAGTTATCTACTGAGTCACGCCGCCGCGCACGTCAGAGACTGCAGCGTGTGCGGGAAACAGCTGGAGGCCGCGGAGAGCCTGAAGCTTCACCTCCGAGCTCACAGAGAGACGTCGTTCCGCTGCAGCGTCTGCGGACAGACCTTCACCCTGCGGGGGAACCTGCGGACGCACATGAGGATCCACTCCGGCGAGCGTCCGTTCGGCTGCACCGTCTGCGGAAAGAGTTTCGGCAGGAGGGCGACGCTGGTGCGGCACGTCCGCAGCCACACGGGCGAGAAGCCGTTCACCTGCTCGTACTGCGGCCGCGGCTTCGTGGAGAAAGGCAACCTGACGGTGCACCTGCGGACGCACACCGGAGAGAGACCGTACTGCTGCTCCACGTGCGACAGACGCTTCAGTCAGCTGTCCTGCTTCTACAAACATCCGTGTCAGAGAGGACGCACGAGCGCAGCCCGCAGCAGCAGCAGCAGCTGACTCTTCATCATCAGATGGATGTTCTGATATTTATACTGTGTAACAGTAAATGAATAGTTGTTATTGATCAGTTCATTTGATCCAGAGTTGATAAACAGGAAGTTGATCAGCTTTGTCTCACTGTGTTCTGCGTCTTCTTCTTCTGCTGCTTCTGTCTCTTCATGTTGATCCCAGACTGACTCCATGATGATGAAGATAGTTTATGACTCTGGCTGCAGATGATGATGATGATGATGATGATGATGCATGATGGAGAAGAATTAGGACTGAATGATTTAGAAAAAATTTCTAGTTGCAATTATTTTGACTGATCAGATGATTATATTAGAGGGAAAAACCATATTAAAATGATGATGATGATGATGTTTCTTCATCTCAGCTTGTTGGATGAATTGTTCCAGTTAATAAAAATCTAAAGTGCCTGAAACTTCTGCGTCATTTCTGAGAATCTGAAACGATCAAACTCTGATCCACAGATCCGTTAACCTTTGATTTCATACTGTTTCATTATTTGTTGATATATTTTCTCCTTCAGGTTTTGATCAGTTCTTCTACTCAGAAGCTTCATGTGAAGCTGAATGAAAAGTGTTTGTGGAATATTTGAGTCATATTTAATATCAGGATTAGTTGCATATGTTCTTGTAAACAGTGCAGTAAGTGAGGAAGATGTTTCACTTTCATAGAACAATAATAATAATAAAAAGGCCTTTCTGGCTGATGATGAGGAGGATGAAGACTCTTCAGTTTACTGTCAGAGAGACTAAAGACACCAGAAAATATTCACATTTAAGAAGCTGAATCAAAGTGATTACTGATCAGTTATCAATATCCGAGTCTGTGATTCGTTTCATAGTTGAGAATTATTCGGTTAACCGACTAATAGTTGTTGTTATTGATCAGGCAGGAGTATTGATCATGTTGCAGCCCTCCGCTCCAGCAGAGGGCGGCAGTGCACGTGACTCCGGCCGTTACCCGGAAGTGTAACGCAGCAGGTAAACAAGAGACCACGACGCCTCGGAGGGTCTCCGCCGCTGTTCGTCTCACACTGCCGGTAAAATGTCGAAGATCGAGATGCTGCGGCTGCTGATCAACCAGCGGCTCACCGCGGCGGCGGAGGAGATCTTCGGGGTGTTCGGGAGGACCATAGCGGAGTACGAGGAGCAGATCTCCCGCTACAAGCTGGAGATCCAGCGGCAGCGCCGGCTGCAGGAGCTCCGCATGCAGCCGCAGATCTCCCTGCAGCTGCACAGCGCAGGTTAGTCAGGAGGCAGGGTTACACCCTACCTGTCTGTCTGCTCACCTGTCTGTCTGTCTGCTCACCTGTCTGTCTGTCTGTCTGCTCACCTGTCTGTCTGTCTGCTCACCTCACTGTCTGTCTGCTCACCTGTCTGTCTGTCTGCTCACCTGTCTGTCTGTCTGTCTGTCTGTCTGTCTGCTCACCTGTCTGTCTGTCTGTCTGCTCACCTGTCTATCTGCTCACTTGTCTGTCTGTCTGCTCACCTGTCTGTCTGTCTGTCTGCTCACCTGTCTGTCTGTCTGCTCATCTGTCTATCTGCTCACTTGTCTGTCTGTCTGCTCACCTGTCTGTCTGTCTGTCTGCTCATCTGTCTGTCTGCTCACCTACCTGTCTGTCTGCTCACCTGTCTGTCTGTCTGTCTGTCTGTCTGCCTGCTCACCTGTCTGTCTGCTCACCTGTCTGTCTGTCTGCTCACCTGTCTGTCTGTCTGCTCACCTACCTGTCTGTCTGCTCACCTGTCTGTCTGTCTGTCTGTCTGTCTGCCTGCTCACCTGTCTGTCTGCTCACCTGTCTGTCTGTCTGCTCACCTGTCTGTCTGTCTGCTCACCTACCTGTCTGTCTGTCTGCTCACCTGTCTGTCTGCTCACCTGTCTGTCTGTCTGCTCACCTGTCTGTCTGTCTGCTCACCTGTCTGTCTGCTCACCTGTCTGTCTGTCTGTCTGCTCACCTGTCTGTCTGTCTGTCTGCTCACCTGTCTATCTGCTCACTTGTCTGTCTGTCTGCTCATCTGTCTATCTGCTCACTTGTCTGTCTGTCTGCTCACCTACCTGTCTGTCTGCTCACCTGTCTGTCTGTCTGTCTGTCTGTCTGCTCACCTGTCTGTCTGTCTGCTCACCTGTCTGTCTGCTCACCTGTCTGTCTGTCTGCTCACCTGTCTGTCTGCTCACCTGTCTGTCTGCTCACCTGTCTGTCTGTCTGCTCACCTGTCTGTCTGTCTGCTCATCTGTCTATCTGCTCACTTGTCTGTCTGTCTGCTCACCTACCTGTCTGTCTGCTCACCTGTCTGTCTGTCTGTCTGTCTGTCTGCTCACCTGTCTGTCTGTCTGCTCACCTGTCTGTCTGTCTGTCTGTCTGTCTGCCTGCTCACCTGTCTGTCTGCTCACCTGTCTGTCTGTCTGCTCACCTGTCTGTCTGTCTGCTCACCTACCTGTCTGTCTGCTCACCTGTCTGTCTGTCTGTCTGTCTGTCTGCCTGCTCACCTGTCTGTCTGCTCACCTGTCTGTCTGTCTGCTCACCTGTCTGTCTGTCTGCTCACCTGTCTGTCTGCTCACCTGCCTGTCTGTCTGTCGTTAAACCAACAGTCAGTGTGTTTCTTGCTGTAATCATTCCTCCTGTTCATACTGACCATTAGAAGATCCCTTCATAATGACCTTACAATGGAAGTGATGGAGGACAAAATCCACAGTCTGAAGCTAATATGAAGCTTCAGCGTCCAAATGAGTCAAATCAAGTAGATATCTTTCAACGTTACAGTCTTTTTAGTGCCAAAGTTCCTCTTTTTGTTACTATACTTCCACCTGCAGCTCAACAGGGAAACACTGTCCGAGGAAACACAAAGAGGGAATTTGATGCTAAAAAGACTGTAAATGTGTCAGATATCCACTTGATATGACTAACTCAGACTGCTGAAGCTGAATAGAAGCTTCACACAGACTTTAAATGACTGTGTGGACACACTGTGGATTTTATCCTCCATCACTTCCATTGAAAGCACATTTGAAGGATCTTTAATTTTAATTAAATTCAGTCTTTAAGTCTTAGAGTCACTGATTTAGACCTTAAAAAAGTTTTAAAGTCTTAAATTTAAATTTCATTCACAAACATCTTTTTCTGTTAGTTAAAAAATGTTTGTAATGTAATTTTACAAAACCTGACTGGAGAATCTCCAATTCTATTTTTTAATTGATCCATCATCCATCCATCCACCATCCATCCATCCATCCATCATCCATCATCCATCCATCCATCATCCATCCATCCATCCATCCATCATCCATCCATCCATCATCCATCCATCCATCATCCATCATCCATCCATCCATCCATCATCCATCATCCATCCATCCATCATCCATCCATCCATCCATCATCCATCATCCATCCATCCATCATCATCCATCCATCCATCATCCATCCATCATCCATCATCC
>NC_056547.1:30588-50588 GCF_910596095.1 Thunnus maccoyii
CCATCCATCCATCCATCCATCCATCCATCCATCCATCATCATCCATCCATCCATCCATCATCATCCATCCATCCATCATCATCCATCCATCCATCATCCATCCATCCATCCATCCATCATCCATCCATCATCATCCATCCATCCATCATCCATCCATCATCATCCATCCATCCATCCATCATCCATCCATCCATCCATCCATCATCCATCCATCCATCCATCATCATCCATCCATCATCCATCCATCCATCATCCATCCATCCATCATCCATCATCATCCATCATCCATCATCCATCCATCCATCATCCATCATCATCCATCATCCATCCATCCATCCATCATCCATCCATCCATCATCCATCATCCATCCATCCATCATCCATCATCATCCATCCATCCATCATCCATCATCCATCATCATCCATCATCCATCCATCCATCATCCATCATCATCCATCCATCATCATCCATCCATCATCCATCCATCCATCATCATCCATCATCCATCCATCCATCATCCATCATCATCCATCCATCATCCATCATCATCCATCCATCATCATCCATCCATCCATCCATCCACCATCCATCCATCCATCCATCCATCCATCATCATCCATCCATCCATCCATCCACCATCCATCCATCCATCATCCATCCACCATCCATCCATCCATCCATCATCCATCCATCCATCATCCATCATCCATCCATCCATCATCCATCCATCCATCCATCCATCCATCCATCCATCATCCATCATCCATCCATCCATCATCCATCCATCCATCATCCATCCATCATCCATCATCCATCCATCATCATCC
Source organism: Thunnus maccoyii (assembly GCF_910596095.1). Classification (NCBI taxonomy): domain Eukaryota; kingdom Metazoa; phylum Chordata; class Actinopteri; order Scombriformes; family Scombridae; genus Thunnus; species Thunnus maccoyii. The sequence continues at coordinate 31,417 of NC_056547.1, forward strand.
ATCCATCATCCATCCACCATCCATCCATCCATCATCCATCCATCATCCATCCATCCATCCATCCATCCATCATCCATCCATCCATCCATCCATCCACCATCCATCCACCATCCATCCATCCATCCATCATCCATCCATCCATCATCCATCATCATCCATCATCCATCCATCCATCCATCATCCATCCATCCATCATCCATCATCCATCCATCCATCATCCATCATCATCCATCCATCCATCATCCATCCATCCATCATCATCCATCATCCATCCATCCATCATCCATCATCATCCATCATCATCCATCCATCATCCATCCATCATCCATCCATCCATCCATCCATCATCCATCATCCATCCATCCATCATCCATCCATCCATCATCCATCCATCATCATCATCCATCCATCCATCCATCCATCCATCCATCCATCCATCCATCATCCATCATCATCCATCCATCATCCATCCATCCATCCATCCATCATCCATCATCCATCCATCCATCATCCATCCATCATCATCCATCCATCCATCCATCATCCATCCATCATCCATCCATCATCCATCCATCATCCATCCATCCATCCATCATCATCCATCCATCCATCATCCATCCATCATCATCCATCCATCCATCCATCATCCATCCATCATCATCCATCCATCATCCATCATCCATCCATCCATCATCCATCATCATCCATCCATCCATCCATCCATCCATCCTTCATCATCATCCATCCATCCATCCATCCATCATCATCCATCCATCCATCATCATCCATCCATCCATCATCCATCATCATCCATCCATCCATCCATCATCATCCATCCATCCATCATCCATCATCCATCCATCCATCATCCATCATCATCCATCCATCCATCCATCATCATCCATCCATCCATCCATCCATCCATCATCCATCCATCCATCCATCATCATCCATCCATCCATCCATCCATCATCATCCATCCATCCATCCATCATCCATCATCATCCATCCATCCATCCATCCATCCATCCATCCTTCATCATCCATCCATCCATCCATCCATCATCATCCATCCATCCATCATCCATCATCATCCATCCATCCATCCATCCATCATCATCCATTCATCATCCATCCATCCATCCATCCATCCATCCATCCATCCATCATCCATCCATCCATCCATCCATCCATCCATCATCATCCATCCATCATCCATCCATCCATCCATCCATCCATCATCATCCATCCATCATCATCCATCCATCCATCCATCATCCATCCATCCATCCATCCATCCATCCATCCATCATCCATCCATCATCCATCCATCATCATCCATCCATCCATCATCCATCATCCATCCATCCATCCATCATCCATCATCATCCATCCATCCATCCATCCATCCTTCATCATCATCCATCCATCCATCCATCCATCATCATCCATCCATCCATCCATCATCATCCATCCATCCATCATCCATCATCATCATCCATCCATCCATCATCATCCATCCATCCATCATCCATCCATCATCCATCCATCCATCATCCATCATCATCCATCCATCCATCCTTCATCATCATCCATCCATCCATCCATCATCATCCATCCATCCATCCATCCATCCATCCATCATCCATCCATCCATCATCATCATCCATCATCATCCATCCATCCATCATCCATCATCATCCATCCATCCATCCATCATCCATCATCATCCATCCATCCATCCATCATCCATCCATCCATCATCCATCATCATCCATCCATCCATCATCATCCATTCATCATCCATCCATCCATCCATCCATCCATCATCCATCCATCCATCCATCCATCCATCCATCCATCCATCATCATCCATCCATCATCATCCATCCATCCATCCATCCATCCATCCATCCATCATCATCCATCCATCCATCCATCCATCATCATCCATCCATCCATCATCCATCCATCCATCCATCATCCATCCATCCATCATCATCATCCATCCATCCATCCATCCATCCATCCATCATCATCATCCATCCATCCATCCATCCATTCATCATCATCCATCCATCCATCCATCCATCCATCCATCCATCATCCATCCATCCATCCATCCATCCATCCATCCATCATCATCCATCATCATCCATCCATCCATCCATCATCCATCATCATCCATCCATCATCATCCATCATCATCCATCCATCCATCCATCATCCATCATCATCCATCCATCATCCATCATCATCATCCATCATCCATCATCATCCGTCCATATTTCCTTATATTGGTTACATGAGACCAGACTGTTTCTGACATCAGTAAGTTATTCTGTGTTTAGTCACAGCTGCTCTGAATCATTGATTCGGAACAGATATTTGAACAATATAGAATCAATATGATCGAACTGACAGTCGACACATTAAAGACAGAAACAGACTTTTATTAGAACTGCGACCTGCTGCAGGTGTTAAACTGTGTTAACTGTGTGTGTTGTGATTGGCAGCTCGGCCCGAGCAGCAGGACTGGAGCTGTGAGTCGACTCCTCCTCACATCAAAGAGGAAGAGGAGGAGCTGTGGCCGGTGCCGCAGGAGGAGGAGCCGCAGGAGGAGGCGCCGCAGGAGGAGGCGCCTCCCGCGTCGGAGAACAACCATGTCAACTTTATGTTGTTTCAGAGCGGCGGTGTGAGAAACGAGCCGGATCTCAACCACATGACCTCTCCACTCCCAAAGTTCACGAGCCAGGACCCGGAGGACCCAGAGGACCTGGAGGAACCACAGCTTGACCCTCAGCTGGGCACCTCAGTCCAGCAGACCTGCACAGACCTGGTCCAGGACTCTCCTGAGGCTTCAGATAACGGTCAGCTGGACTGTGTGGAGCTGGAAGCGCCGCTCTCCGAGGTGGTGGACTCGTATATTTGCACCATCTGTGGCCGAGCGTTCGCTCAGCGCGGACACTGGGCCAAACACGTCCAGGTTCACCGCAAGGTCGGGTCAAAAACCGACAAGTCGTACACCTGTGAAATCTGCGGGAAGAGACTGACGCGCTTCGATGGCTACCAGAAGCACCTGAGGATCCACACGGGCGAGAAGCCGTACAGCTGCGAGGAATGCGGCCGCAGATTCAGTGACAACTCCAACTACAAACGACACATTCGCACTCACACGACACCGAAAACACAGCAGAGCTGAGGCTGCAGGACGTTCAGAGTTACAGTGATGCAGTTAAATGCAGCAGAGCTGAGGCTGCAGGATGTTTAGAGTTACAGTGATGCAGTTAAATGCAGCAGAGCTGAGGCTGCAGGACGTTCAGAGTTACAGTGATGCAGTTAAATGCAGCAGAGCTGAGGCTGCAGGACGTTCAGAGTTACAGTGATGCAGTTAAATGCAGCAGAGCTGAGGCTGCAGGACGTTCAGAGTAACAGTGATGCAGTTAAATGCAGCAGACCCGAGGCTGCAGGACGTTCAGAGTTACAGTGATGCAGTTAAATGCAGCAGAGCTGAGGCTGCAGGATGTTCAGAGTTACAGTGATGCAGTTAAATGCAGCAGAGCTGAGGCTGCAGGACGTTCAGAGTTACAGTGATGCAGTTAAATGCAGCAGAGCTGAGGCTGCAGGACGTTCAGAGTTACAGTGATGCAGTTAAATGCAGCAGAGCTGAGGCTGCAGGATGTTCAGAGTTACAGTGATGCAGTTAAATGCAGCAGAGCTGAGGCTGCAGGACGTTCAGAGTAACAGTGATGCAGTGAGCTGCAGCAGAGCTGAGGCTGCAGGACGTTCAGAGTAACAGTGATGCAGTGAGCTGCAGCAGAGCTGAGGCTGCAGGACGTTCAGTTACAGTGATGCAGTTAAATGCAGCAGAGCTGAGGCTGCAGGATGTTCAGAGTTACAGTGATGCAGTTAAATGCAGCAGAGCTGAGGCTGCAGGACGTTCAGAGTTACAGTGATGCAGTGAGCTGCAGCAGAGCTGAGGCTGCAGGACGTTCAGAGTTACAGTGATGCAGTGAGCTGCAGCAGAGCTGAGGCTGCAGCAGAGCTGGGGCTGCAGCAGAGCTGGGGCTGCAGCTGTGCGCTATCATCACACCTGTCTGTGAAAGCGGGAAAGCACAAATTCAGGAATATGAACTTTCTGTCTCAGACTCTGATCTCTTTATCTGTTGATTCAGCCAATCACGTGATACATGTGTGTGTTTCTGTCGTCACGTGACTGCATCAGTATAAACAAACTGACATTATTAATACTAACAGTCTCTGGTTGGAGGCAGATATTTGATTTCATATATTTGTTTATGGATTTACAGAACACACTAATCTAAGGGCTCACATGCAAGTGTGCAGGAAATGCTTCCAAGATGTTAAAAGGTTCATAAAGTTAAAGGATAACATCCTGTTTGATAAGTTAAAGAGTTCGGTCTCGACCTGCTCTGTGAAAACAGCCCTGAGATCACTTCTGTTATGATTTGGCGTTATATAAATAAAACTGAACTAAAGAAGTTGAAATTAAGTCACCATGTTGTAATTGTGCATTTGTGTGAGAACAGAAACAGAAATATGTGTTGATGACGAGCAGAGCGGCTGATATCAGCTGATTATCGCCAAAGAAACAGAGTCAGTGGAGCCGCAGCGATTAGTCGAATAATCAGTTAGTTGCTGTTCAATGAACGGAAAATTATTATGATAATCCTTTAATCATTCGGAGTCATTTTTAAAGAAGAAAAAGTCCAAATTCTCTGATTAAATATGAATATTTTCTGGTTTCTTTAGTCTCTGACAGGAAACTGAAGATCTTTGAGTTGATATTTGATGACGTCGTCTTTTATGGACCAAACAACTAATTGAGAAAATAATTGACAGATTCATCGATAATGAAAATAATCATTAGTTGCAGATCTAATTTTCATCATTTTGTCTGTTAAACGTCAGAGAATAGAAACGAAATCTAAATGTTCAGTTTCTGTCACGTTTGAGAATCTGGAAACTTTAAATGTTCTTGTGTGAAAACTGACCTCAACGATTAATCGATTATCAGAATAGTCGACTAAACGCTGCGGCTCTGGAAATATTCTCAGCACACGATCATTGATCCATGTGACGACTGGAGTCTGACCCTCAGACGCAGGTCAGAGGTCATCGACCTGCAGTGACCGCAGGTGTATCTGCAGGGATGTTAGTCTGAGTCTGTATCCAGTAATCCTGCTTTGTGGTTCGGGCTCCTGAACTGATCGACTTTATTGAAACACTGATCGACGGAGTCGGAGGAGACGGTGCAGAAGTGAGAGGAGAAGAAGAAGAAGCCGCCATGTTGTTGAGAGGATCTTCTGACGTAGACCAGAAACATTAATGTGAACATGGACTAAGATGAGCACATGCTGTATTTTTATATATGATATATTTTAACATGTTTATACACTGTAACGGTCGTGTTGCTGTTTACACATCAATATCTGACAGAAACTTTGCTGTCAGTCAGTTTTCTGTCGTTTGAATGAATGAAAGTTTGTGTTCAGCTCTGCGACGTCGACGTCTGCAGCTCTGAACAGAAACCTGAAGCTCCGTGTTTGTCAGGATTTGTGTTTTCAGGAACATTTCTACAAAGCAGGTTCAACATATTCAGGATCTTCTGGTTATCTGGCTTCACTCAGTCTAACATTTACCGTCCAGAACCAGAACTATGAAGCTCAGTAAGTCTGGTTTAACAGCTGCGAGCGCGTTCATGTGCATATACATACATGTAGGAATTATTCTATGTGACTGAAGTATAGAGGGAGTATTTTCACTGTTTAGAAACCATCTGAATATGTCACATAACAAACTTAAAGTAACGTCAGACTGTTTCTGCTGCTGAAGCAAAGAGTGTAAAAGTATTTAATGACTGATGATTTATAATCATGGAGCCAATTAACAGTGAGGATTATTGATCTCTGGTGTTTATCTGCAGTTGTCTGATGTTATTCTGACTGCAGCCATGAATCAGAGAGTAAAATCATCCTCACTGTCAGCTTCACTCCGGGAGAAAATCAACGTAAACTATTAAAATGCAGCTGAAATCATCGTTATGTGTTTAGTGTCGTAAACGATCTCCGTTTGTTAGAAGCTCTGTTTTAAAACCAGAAACATGGAACAATAAAATGTTTCTACTGATCTACAAAAATATATATTGATCTTTTTTACTTGTCATTTTATTGTAACTCAGGACTTTTGTCCATGTCGGGATCCTGTAGGAATGATGACTCTTTATTTCCAGTGATCTGATTGGTCAGTGGTCGGGGTGGTTAATTGTTCGGCATCAGTTACCATGGTGATGAAGCCAGAGTTACACCTGAAGTTACCTCAATAACCCCAAACCTGCTTCAGTACCTCTGGAAACGATGTTGCTTTTAACAATATTGACTGAAGTAATAAAGTCACATGATTACAAACTTGATTTCATGTCCGTCGTATTGATTCCAAGGGTTAGTTGTGTTTTAGTGGATCAATATTTATTTATTTACAATAAGCTCATATTCTCATGTCTCATGTTGTCACAGATTTTGGTCAAATGTCTTTTTAAGTGTAAAGTAGCTCCTGAGACAAATATAAATAAAACAAACATAATTAATGCTAATTACACCTTGTTGATAAAAGTTAACGCTGACTGATGTAAATAAAGGACAGACAGGAAGTCTGAGTCAGTGCAGCATGTTTCAGACCAGCAGATGGCAGCACAGCGCTTCATTAAAACACCTCAGGAAGACACGAGCTGCTGCAGACGTTCATTATTTAATTCAGCAGCTTTATTAGCAATTATTCAATTATTAACTAATTCAGAGTTGATAAAACTCCTGAAAGAATCCTCAAAAGAATTTCTAGAACATCTTCAAGAGACTGCAGTCCCTCGAGACCCCGAAACACACTCCTGACCTCCTGGACCCCTGAAACTCCTTCAAGGACTCATGTCTCACGTCTCCTGTAAGGGTTTTCAGACTCTTGTAAAACCCTCAAAGGCTTCAAGGGTCCCTGAAGAACCTTTGGAACATCCTGAGGACCTCTGGGACCTGTTCCAGGAGTTTCCAGTTCCAGGACTGGAATATGTGGGAATCTTAAAAAATCCTCAGACGATCATAGAACTTCCTCAAAGATCTCTTGATCCCCACCAAGAATCACATGTCTCTTGAAATACTCTTGGGACACCTAGAAGGACCCCTGGAACCCCCCCTAAGGACTTCTGGACCTCTAAACCCAAAGATCTCTGCAACCCCTTCTAGGACTTTTGAAACCATTCAAAGACTCTTGGTACACCCCTGGGACTATAGATCTGTCTCCAGAGCCTCTGGATCCCCCATCAAGGTCTCCTAAACCTTGTTTGTGACCCCTGACCCCTGGAACACAATCAAAGAGTTGCTGTAACACAAAAGACTGTTGCAACATCCTGAAGACTTGTAAAAAAAAACAAATTACCTCTGGAGCCACTTCCAAGCCTGCTTAGATCCACCCAAAGACTCTTGTGATGCCTTCGGGGGATCCAGGACTTCCCAGAGATCCCTTCACGGATGTCTTGCTGGATCTCGTTGGAGGTCTGAACACCTCAGTGAGTATGACTGTTGTTTTAAATAAGAAGCATTTAATAATATTCCACAGTAGCCTTTATTTACACCGTCATCCACACTGTTCATTAATAGCAGGAAGGTAAACATAACAGCTTTTATTACATTGTTGCCACCAGGTGGCGCCGTGAGTCCATCATCAGTGATATCACAGCGTCTTTGTTCCCCCCCTGCATCACAGGGAATATGTTTGGAGGACAAGAGACATAAAATGAATAAACAAATTTATTTTCAAGGTTATAAGTGCATCCTCATACAAAAACCCTTTTATAAAATGAGCCATAGTGTTTGTTTTCTGCAGTAGCACCCAGTAAAAACACCCCGACGGACCGCCGAACAGTCCGTCCGATAAAACCAACACCTTCTTCTATCGAGTTTAAACATCCTCCGATGTGTTTCTGTTCATTACAGAGATTCATGTTCCTGCTTTGTATTGTGAATAGTTTGTGTCTGTATGAACGCAGACCAGTTCATTCTCCGTTTGGACCAAACCACTGATGGATTGAAACGTAAAGCGTGTATGAAAGATGACCTGCGCTCCGGACAGCAGGGTCAGAAACACTCAGCTGATGTTTCAGTGTGAATGTAACAAAACTGCTGAGAGGATTTAAAGGACCTGTTTTATTTAGATAGTCAATAAACTACGAATCACATTCAGTTTACAGGACCGCTGAGCGTTTCCCAGAGCTGACGAGTGTTTGGAATATTTGGTACTAGAGTCCGTACGATACTTTTCGTGATGCCTTACTTTGAGAAGATACACAGTACTGTGCAAAGAGATGTTTAGATTCTTATCCATGATGCAATACCATCAGGGAGGCGTCTGATTGGCCCAAATGTATTGATGACATGACGATGACCCCGAGCAGACAGCTAGAGTCATAAAGAACTACGAGTCCTGCAGCAGACGGTCTCTGATCTCAACATCATGGAGTCAATCTGGGATCAACATGAAGAAGCACCTGAGATTCTTTCTGCAGGACGGTTCCAACAACAACCAGCCAGCAAATTACCATGAAACACCGTTAGTGTACCGAGGAGAGCTGCGTCATGTTTCTGCTGTTTACAAGTTAACTGATAAAACAATTTATAGCAATATTTTTGAAAACATTCTCACTTTACTTTCAGTACCTAAAACTTTTGCACAGTACTGTGTATATATATATATATATATATATATATATATATATATATTTTTTTTTTTTTTACAAGATCCTTTTTTCCATTTCACAAAAGAAGCAAAAGCGTTAAAGTTTTCTAAACACGAGTTTTGTCTAAACAGTCTTAAACAGGCAGATTTAGATCAGGAACTGTTTTAAGATGGAACAGAAGTTTAAGATTTAAATAATTTAGTGTACGGCTGCAACTACCAACGAACCTTTTAGTCAATAAAACAATTAGTTTTCCAGATATTACAGATCAGACTGAAGGACTCTCTGATCTAAACTGAATCCTTTATTTTGCAGCCCGTCTATAAACTATGATCATATTTCAGCAGCTGACAGCAACTTGTATGTTTCTACATCTTGACTTTATGGAAACAGCTGAAGCCAGTGGCTGTTTAAAAGGAGCAAAACTGATCTAAAAAGTACTTTATTCTTTGGAAAACTGGTCAGCAGTAATGTGGAGTGTTAACGGGGTAAAACCAGCGGGACAGTAAGTCCTGAGTCGAGGATCAGATCTGCAGCTCTCGTGTGATGGCGGCTTGTTAAATGAGACTGTGATTCATGTGGGCAGCTTCTTCCCAGTGACCAGAACACTTTCTATCTGATAACTATCAAACGGCTGCAGTCAGCTGGGAGACGGGGGGGGGGGGGGGAATGAAAGAGGATGATGCAAGCTCTTCAAACACCAACAGTGACACGAATCCTCCTTTTAACTCCCAGTCGAAATCGACATCAAACTGCTGCTTTGTCCTCATATATTAAATCAGAAGAAAACGATTAGTCAGTGCAGGTTTGGAAACACCTGATGCAGCACGACTCATTCGACACGTGCTCCACATCCTGATCCGGTTGCCGGCGGAGCCAAAGTTGCATCATTTGGTGCAGAGCCCCGTCTCCTGCAGACAGGGATGCTCCAGTAAACGCTGTGCTGCAGCATCGCCGCCGTGGCTTCGTTATTGCTTCATCTGTGGCGGGAAGGAGAGCGTGCGTCCGGCCGGCTCAGCGGGTCAGATGTTTATCTGGTTTAACAGCAGCCGACGACCAAACAAACACTGAACACCGAACCAGTTGATTCATTGATCTCCGTTACTGCGACTCGTTTTCCTTCAGCGGTCGTGTGATTTACACTGATAACGGCTGTTTCACGTGTTCACGAGAAAACAAGAAGTTACTCTTGACTGTTTAACTGAAGGTCTGATTAAGAGCTTTGTGCAGGGATTTCAACCACACATGTCATGGTCTTCCTCAGCGGATAGTCTGCAGAGTTGTCATGGAGACGGGAGACAAACAAAAAAGAGCTGAAGTTCTGAACTTCGGTCACATGATGACAACTGCTGAAGAAGACCTTTAGATGTGGTTGAGAGCTCCAGAAGGAGATAGAAGATAGAGATCAGATGTCTCGTCTGCATGTAGATAATCAATCAATCAATCAATCAATCATAGTGAACGATTAGATTCTTTGGGTCAAAGTCGGATCGGATGAGAAACTGGATTAAAACAGATTTTAGTTTCAGCTTGATGTGTAAAATACATCATCTTCATCATCTTCATCATCTTCATCATCATCAAGTTCTTACAAAGTGAAGCTAAAAAACCTTCCGAAGATTCAAGTTTCATTTATTTTATTTTCCTACAAAACGCAGAAACACTCGAACGAGACGGAAACGACGTGCAAAACAGCTGTTGAGCTCTTTATTTATTTATTTATTTGTTTATTTATTTGTTTGTATCGTCATGCAGCCACGTTACAGCTGAGACGTCTGGTGATGTCATAGCTTCTATTTTAAAACAAACGATCAATTAATTGATTAATGGACTGATTGTTTCAGTGATGCAGTTCTTTTGTTTCGCAGCTGTTGTCGTCCGGATCAAAGCAGGAACTTCATTAAATGTTTTATTATCATCGCGTCTCTGCTTGTGTTCGCTCAAAGCTTTTCTGCAGCGTTGTGTCAGTTCTGAGATTTACGAGCCTCCTTGAACGCACCACTGAGAGGTTTGCTCACGTCTGCTTTTCACCACGATAACAAACAAGTGTGAAGAAGAAAAAGGTCAATAAATTTGTTTTCTTCAGCAGATTATTTTGGTGTCGTTTTTACTTCACGTGACACATCAGAGACGTTTCCTCACGCCTGAGCACGCCCACGTGAACGCCCACGTGAACGCCCCGCGTGAACGCCCACGTGAACGCCCACGTGAACGCCCGCGTGTGATCAGATTCAACACATTTTATTATTACGCGGTTTCATTCCTGGAATAACTGTTGGGTTCTGAGTCGATCCAAAGTGGAATACAATCAGCAGTAACGTAAAGTTAGCAGCTAACAGGCTAAACGTGCAGAAACACCAGTTTGTGTAAATGAATGATAGTGAGTCTCGTTGCACTTTTTAAAATCTTTCCACACGTTGTTTTTTTGCAATCAGAACTTTTCCAAATCTAAAAACGATCACATTCATTTCCCAAACCAAGCACCATGTCGAGGCAACAGTCGACTCTGCCAGCTGTTTGAATTCGTCCTCTTTACTTCTTAGCAGCTCGTTGTTTTATTTACAGTTTTTGTCCGACTGGAGACTTTTATTGCTGTTGCTGGCAGCGCTGCTCTCTGTTGCCTCAAGATGATTCCTGCGGTCGTTCTGTTCGTCAGCTGCAGGCCGAGAGCCCAAACAGAAGAAACAGCCACAGGAAAAAAAAGAGTGTTCTTGACTGTCGACAAACACCGGGAGGTAAAAGTCAAACAGGAAACAGCAGATTCGCTTCACAGTCGAGTATTTTTAGAGCAGAAACACTCCTACAGACCTGCAGCAGCTTTAACGGTTCATCCAAACCACCAAAACTAAACATATTATCTTACTTTCCTCTCACTTCATCAAGTCACACAGATGTTTGGCTTTATTTGTCCTTCTGCAATGATCCACAATGATCCACCAGCCAGGAAATAGTCCCAGTCCGGTGATCCAGGCTGTTCGGCCCGCTGCTGCTGTTTGGAAACAACTGAAACCTGGACAAATAGAAGCAAAACTCTCTGCACAGCGTGATAGTTTACAGCCTTCAGGGCGTTCAGGAGATCTGTTATAAGACAACAGATATAATGTGTATGAACTAGCAGCTGGATCCACATCAGTCCTGAAACCAGGTCTTCAGTTCTTTAGTTCTGCTCAGACTGTTGACATGTTGCTGCTTTTCTTGTGTTTACAGTGATAAATTATTCCGCCGCTCTGACAGCTGTCACTTCTGACTGTAACGTTACTATGACAACAGGCAACAGGGTTTACTTCCTGTTTCTCTGAGCAGTGAAATATTATTAAAACTAAACACTCTGCACCACTGTGCACCACTGTGCACCACTGTGCACCACTGTGCACCACTGTGCACCAGAGAATATGTGTTTTAGTGATTTGGATGAACCGAACTGTTAAACCTTTCGACTCTGAGCTGTTTCTTCTCTTTCGGCAGGTGAACCTGTTGATGACACAGCGACGGAGCTCAGTAGGTGATCACTTTAACTTCACCTGTTTCAACAGGTTCATAAAAATCCAGCTCTGACGTTCTGGAGCGAGACGTCAAATCAAATCAATCCAGGCCGATTATTAATTCAAGAGGATCAATGTGAACATACAAGTCACTAAACTGAAGGACTATTAAGTGTCATGAGCACATTAATTAGTAATTTGAGGGAATCATTTAAACACCTACTGGGCTCCGTACGAAACACAGCTCCATTCATGCTTTAGTGTTTTAGATACCAATATGGTACAAAAGAGAACATTCATCTGGTTCTGTCAGGCTCTGTCATCACAGGACTGAGTGATCCGGGTCTCTGTAGCTGCTGGATTTTGATCCCACAGCTCATGAAGTAAAGCTCTACTTCATCATATAAGTGCTGCTGATGTGTTCGTGTACAAAAAAAACTGTCTTGAACGTCTCGTCGTCTCTGAAACGTTGGATCGTTGCAGTTTTGTTTCTGCGCTTGTCGTGGAAAAGGAGGGCGAGCAGAACAGAAGAGGAATCTTCCTCCGGGCGCTCTCGGCGTTGTGTGATTTTTGATGCCATCGTTTCACTTATCAGAGTCCCGGATTCAGTTCACGTCGGCGCTGCGCCACGGTGCAGCAGCCGGGGACGTCAGATCAAGAGTTTTTCAGGCCACCTCGAGCCTCCGGGACTCCTTTTGAATCATTAACATCTTTCTGCTTCTGGAAAGTTTCTGCGACTCGTCGGAGCCGGTTTTGAGGGGAAAGTCGCCACAAGCGGCCGTGAGAGACGAGTCCGAGATCTTGTTTATTTGTCAGAGTTTGTGTCCGCCCGGCTCCTTCAGGGCTTCGCTCTGCGAGCGAGCGAAGCAGCTACAATGCGGTGGCCGTAACTCAGGGAGGCCACAGACGGCGCCCTCTCAGCAGCAGGAAGTAACCACGACTGAAGGGTCGTAATGAGGAGTGATGGGACAGAAGCTCTGAAGTCTGTTTTGTGACTTCGTGCCCCACCAGTGCTCAGAGTGCTTTCCTGTTTCCTCCCGCAGCCTCAGTACTTGTATTTTCCCGCCTCTGCTACCGGTGACGTCGCCGTGTTCGGGAGGAACAGCGGTTTTGGCGGGACTTGGGGTTTGAGCGACGCCGTTCGCCGGATGATTGCGGCCCGCTGGACGTGCGGACCTTCGCTGTAACTGTGCTGCCGTGTCAGGCAGGTGCTGGCGATCAACGGCCGCTGGCTCTCACCGTTGGCACTGGCGTTTGTATCGGCCGCAGCGCCGGCGCCCGGCGGCCCGTTGCTGCTGCTGTTGGTGTTCATCCGGGCTAGAAAGTGTGCGTGCGCCGCCCCCCGTTGGTTGAAGCTGTGGTGGCGCGGTACGGCGCCTCCGCCGCTGCCCATCTTGATGAGGGAGTGGCGCTGGGAGTGGTGGCGCGTTACGGAGACGCCGCTTTGTCCAGGCCTCTCTGGAATCACCTGCTGCTGGAGTGGAGTCGAAGAAGAGGAGGAAGAGGAGGATGGGACGGAGGTGGAGGAGGTGGGGTTGTTGGAGGAGGAGGATGAGGAAGAGGCAGAGGATGAGGTGGAGTTTTGAGGAGGTGCGTCCAGGCGTTTGGGGAGGCCGTCCCGCGGCAGCGTGGAGGTGCTGTAATATGGAGCTGATTCTGTCTCGGGGATCTGCTGCTGGTGATGGTTACTGCCGCCGCCGCTGCCGCTGCTGTGGTGGTTGCTATGGTGATGGCTGTGGTTGTAGTGGTGGGTGCGGGTCTGGCCGTGGTGACTGTGATGATGGCTGTGATGGTGACTATGGTGATGGCCTCCGGAGGAGGAAGAGGACGGCCCGGGGAACAGGGAGGATGAGGAGGTGGAGGTCAGGACCTTGATGCCTCCGGTTCCCGACGCGCTGACCTCATGGATGTGTTTGAGCAGCTCGTCCAGCGCCGACACATCCACGACCGTCTGGGGGAGGGACTGCTGGGAGTGGTGGTGATGAGGGGCTCCTCCTCCTCCTCCTCCTCCTCCTCCTCCTCCTGCTGCTCGCTCATCATTGGAGATCTTCCTCTCCTCGGGGAGGTGCAGCGAAGACGAAGAAGCGCCCGCTCCATGGGCCAGTCCATTGCTCAGGCTGTTGCCATGGTGATGAGTGAAGGGGAACACCTGCTGGGTCATGGAGTTCCCCACGACGGCCATGAATCCCAGACTGGATCCGGAGCAGCTGGGCCCAGATTTGGGGTTGCTGTCCTTGCCGTTGTTGCAGTTCTGGTTCTTCTCGTACTGATGGTGCTGCAGCGCCTTCATGTTCCTGATGGGGAGCTCCGGGGTGGAGTCCGGCGTGGGCAGACCGGACAGCTCGCCGTCCCCCTGAGACAGAGACTAAACAGAAGTTAGACACATGGTTCAAACTCACTCTAGATAAAGATGTCATCGTTACCAGCATCCCCAACCTTTTGTGCTCGTTCTAAACGCAAGAAATATAAAACATACAACAGTATAATAATCTATTTAAAGGACCAGTGTGAAGGATTTAGTGGCATCTAGCGGTGACCAGCTGAAGCCCCGCCCCCTTCCAGGTGTGTAGGAGAACCTACGGTGGCCACGAAAAACACGAAAGTTTCTCTCCAGAACCAGTGTTTGGTTTGTCCGTTCTGGGCTACTGTAGGAACATGGCGGCTCTGTGGAAGAGGAGCTGCTCCCGCCGTAGATATAAAGACTCATTCTGAGCTAACGAAAACATAACGATTCTTATTTTCAGGTGATTAAACACTAATTAATATTTATGAATATTATCTGTTAGATGTCACTAAATTCTCCACACTGCACCTTTAAAGAAACCAGAACTGCAGGATCTGCGTGTTTATTCCCGTTAACGTTTTTCATTAATCACCTTTTTAAAACTATGATCCATTTCCTGTGACTGGAACTATTTCCTGTGACTGGAACTCTTTCCTGTGACTGGAACTATTTCCTGTGACTGGAACTATTTCCTGTGACTGGAACTATTTCTTGAGACTGGAATTATTTCCTGAGACTGGAACTATTTCCTGTGACTGGAACTATTTCTTGTGACTGGAACTATTTCCTGTGACTGGAACTATTTCCTGTGACTGGAACTCTTTCCTGTGACTGGAACTATTTCCTGTGACTGGAACTATTTCCTGTGACTGGAACTATTTCTTGAGACTGGAATTATTTCCTGAGACTGGAACTATTTCTTGTGACTGGAACTTTTTTCCTGAGACTGGAACTATTTCTTGAGACTGGAACTTTTTTCCTGTGACTGGAACTATTTCCTGTGACTGGAATTATTTCCTGAGACTGGAACTATTTCCTGTGACTGAAACTATTTCTTGAGACTGGAACTTTTTTCCTGAGACTGGAACTATTTCTTGTAACTGGAACTATTTCCTGTGACTTGAACTATTTCTTGAGATTGGAACTATCTCTTGAGACTGGAACTATTTCTTGAGACTGGAACTATTTCCTGTGACTGGAACTATTTCTTGAGACTGGAACTATTTCCTGTGACTGGAACTATTTCTTGAGACTGGAACTATTTCTTGTGACTGGAACTATTTCTTGAGACTGGAACTATTTCTTGTGACTGGAACTATCTCTTGAGACTGGAACTATTTCTTGAGACTGGAACTATTTCCTGTGACTGGAACTATTTCTTGAGACTGGAACTATTTCTTGAGACTGGAACTATTTCTTGTGACTGGAACTATTTCCTGTGACTGGAACTATTTCTTGAGACTGGAACTATTTCTTGTGACTGGAACTATTTCTTGAGACTGGAACTATTTCCTGTGACTGGAACTATTTCTTGAGACTGGAACTATTTCCTCTGACTGGAACTATTTCCTGTGACTGGAACTATTTCTTGAGACTGGAACTATTTCTTCTGACTGGAACTATTTCCTGTGACTGGAACTATTTCTTGTGACTGGAACTATTTCTTGTGACTGCAACTATCTCTTGAGACTGGAACTATTTCCTGTGTCTGGAACTATTTCTTGAGACTGGAACTATTTCCTGAGACTGGAACTATTTCTTGTGACTGGAACTATTTCCTGTGACTGGAACTATTTCTTGAGACTGGAACTATTTCTTGTGACTGGAACTATTTCTTGAGACTGGAACTATTTCCTGTGACTGGAACTATTTCTTGAGACTGGAACTATTTCCTCTGACTGGAACTATTTCCTGTGACTGGAACTATTTCTTGAGACTGGAACTATTTCTTCTGACTGGAACTATTTCCTGTGACTGGAACTATTTCTTGTGACTGGAACTATTTCTTGTGACTGCAACTATCTCTTGAGACTGGAACTATTTCCTGTGTCTGGAACTATTTCTTGAGACTGGAACTATTTCCTGAGACTGGAACTATTTCTTGAGACTGGAACTATTTCTTGAGACTGGAACTATTTCTTGAGACTGGAACTATTTCCTGTGTCTGGAACTATTTCTTGTGACTGGAACTATTTCTTGAGACTGGAACTATTTCTTGAGACTGGAACTATTTCTTGAGACTGGAACTATTTCCTGTGACTGGAACTATTTCTTGAGACTGGAACTATTTCTTGTGACTGGAACTATTTCTTGAGACTGGAACTATTTCCTGTGACTGGAACTATTTCTTGAGACTGGAACTATTTCCTGTGACTGGAACTATTTCTTGAGACTGGAACTATTTCTTGAGACTGGAACTATTTCTTGAGACTGGAACTATTTCTTGTGACTGGAACTATTTCCTGTGACTGGAACTATTTCTTGTGACTGGAACTATTTCTTGTGACTGCAACTATCTCTTGAGACTGGAACTATTTCCTGTGTCTGGAACTATTTCTTGAGACTGGAACTATTTCCTGTGTCTGGAACTATTTCTTGTGACTGGAACTATTTCTTGAGACTGGAACTATTTCCTGTGACTGGAACTATTTCTTGTGACTGGAACTATTTCTTGAGACTGGAACTATTTCTTGAGACTGGAACTATTTCCTGTGTCTGGAACTATTTCTTGAGACTGGAACTATTTCTTGAGACTGGAACTATTTCTTGAGACTGGAACTATCTCTTGAGACTGGAACTATTTCTTGAGACTGGAACTATTTCCTGTGACTGGAACTATTTCTTGTGACTGGAACTATTTCTTGTGACTGGAACTATTTCTTGAGACTGGAACTATTTCCTGTGTCTGGAACTATTTCTTGAGACTGGAACTATTTCCTGTGACTGGAACTATTTCTTGTGACTGGAACTATCTCTTGAGACTGGAACTATTTCTTGAGACTGGAACTATTTCTTGAGACTGGAACTATTTCTTGTCACTGGAACTATTTCCTGTGTCTGGAACTATTTCTTGTGACTGGAACTATTTCTTGAGACTGGAACTATTTCCTGTGACTGGAACTATTTCTTGTGACTGGAACTATTTCCTGTGACTGGAACTATTTCTTGAGACTGGAACTATTTCCTGTGACTGAAACTATTTCCTGTGACTGGAACTATTTCTTGAGACTGGAACTATCTCTTGAGACTGGAACTATTTCTTGAGACTGGAACTATTTCCTGTGACTGGAACTATTTCTTGAGACTGGAACTATTTCCTGTGACTGGAACTATTTCTTGAGACTGGAACTATTTCTTGTGACTGGAACTATTTCTTGAGACTGGGACTATTTCTTGAGACTGGAACTATTTCTTGTGACTGGAACTATTTCCTGTGACTGAAACTATTTCTTGAGACTGGAACTATTTCCTGTGACTGGAACTATTTCTTGAGACTGGAACTATTTCCTGTGACTGGAACTATTTCTTGAGACTGGAACTATTTCCTGTGACTGGAACTATTTCTTGTGACTGGAACTATTTCCTGTGACTGAAACTATTTCTTGAGACTGGAACTTTTTTCCTGTGACTGAGACTGAAACTATTTCTTGAGACTGGAACTATTTCCTGTGACTGGAATTATTTCCTGAGACTGGAACTATTTCTTGTGACTGGAACTTTTTTCCTGAGACTGGAACTATTTCTTGAGACTGGAACTTTTTTCCTGTGACTGGAACTATTTCTTGAGACTGGAACTTTTTTCCTGTGACTGAGACTGAAACTATTTCTTGAGACTGGAACTATTTCCTGTGACTGGAATTATTTCCTGTGACTGAAACTATTTCTTGAGACTGGAACTTTTTTCCTGAGACTGGAACTATTTCTTGTAACTAGAACTATTTCCTGTGACTGGAACTATTTCTTGTTGAACGGCAGTTGGTTGCTCACCAACCATACTGGGCAACCATTGCTATAACTGGAGACGCTGCGCAGACGCACTGGGCGGCTGGATTCACTGTAGTTTAAAGATTTCTAAACAGGTGAAACGGGGGGGTTAGGGGTTAGGGGTCAGGGGTTAGAGGTTAAGGGTTAGGGGTTAAGGGTTAGGGGTTAGGGGTTAAGGGTTAAGGGTTAAGGGTTAGGGGTTAGGGGTCAGGGGTTAGAGGTTAAGGGTTAGGGGTTAAGGGTTAGGGGTTAGGGGTCAGGGGTTAGAGGTTAAGGGTTAGGGGTTAAGGGTTAGGGGTTAAGGGTTAAGGGTTAGGGGTTAGGGGTTAGAGGTTAGGGGTTAGGGGTTAGAGGTCAGTGAGCTTCAGAGGTTTTGGTACCAGGTGAATCAGGCTGCCCTCCATGATGAGACTTACCTGGGACAGGCTGAGGTCGGGGTCTCCCAGCGGGGGGCCCTGGTGGCCGGGGGTGTGTAGGTGAGGCTCTGCCCGGCCGTTGGGGATGAAGGAGCTGTACATCTTCGGGGTGGACACGTCCAGTTTGTCCTCCTGAAGGAAGCAACACAGGAAAGAGACATTAAGACACCGATAGTTTCTCTTTATGAAGCTGAACTGTGAGGAGGTTCAGGGTAACGAGGAGTCAGAGATCAGCAGCGGCTCAGAGGTTCAGTGGAGTGAAT
>NC_056547.1:55588-60588 GCF_910596095.1 Thunnus maccoyii
CACTCAACCTGTTCACGCTGCTCTTCTGTGTGTTTGTATATCTGCAGTTTTAAAGAAGCTGTTGGACCAACGTTTATAAAACCAAAACATCAAACTCTGCAGGAACCTTCTGGAACCTTTACTGGAGTCTGGTTGAAGCTGCGGAGAGACGATCATGTGATCATAATAATAAATAACCTTAACTAATAACTGTTATTATTACTGCTGGGTCTAGTATTATGTGTTCTGCAGTTCTGTGTGTGTTTTGTCCACTTCGTGTTGCCGTAGTTCAGTCTGAGACGCTCTGACAGCTTCCAGTGTGTCAGTTCACTGCAACAGGAAGTCAACTTCACTTCCTGTTACACTACAACAACATCCAGGTGCACTGAAATGATTTCACACACACACACACACACACACACACACACACACACACACACACACACACTTATTGACCCGGTCGATAAAAACACAATATGGAGCTCAGCGGGAATCAATCAACAACAAGGAAGCGCACAGTCGGAGGTGTTTCACCCCATCAGGTGCCTGTGTGTGTGTGTGTGTGTGTGTGTGTGTGTGTGTGTGTGTGTGTGTGTGTGTGTGTGTGTGTGTGAGAGTGCAAAGTCACATGAACATAATATGTGTAAATGAAGAAATGACTGAATGACTGTATCATCCTTGATGCTCTGCTAATATTATTCATCTGTAAATGTGATTATTCAAAGTAAATGTAACTATATAGTAGAGTTACACACACACACACACACACACACACACATATACACACACATACACACACAGTAAACATGGCTGCCTCTGTGATTTTAAAGGAACTCTTAACGCCGGCTGTGAACATGACGGAGATCAATATATCTGATATGACGCCACTGATGCTCATCCTGCTGAGCATCGTTCATACACACACATTTATCCTGGTCGACACACAGACGTTGACAGCTGCTGATGTTGAAGGTGCACATGAAGCTCTCATGCAGAGCTGCTACTAAACTGCAGTTCTTCCTTTTATTCTCTGTTCTGTTTTATTTATATTTCGTATTTATAGCTCCACCATGAACAATAAGTGAGGCCGTATAAATCCCATCATCGCAGGCCGGATGCTCGTAAACAACAAAGGAGCGTCTGAGCTTCATCCACAGGAGCTGCTGTCGTTGTGGCGGGCGCCGGCCGGGAGAAGATGAAGATAATTAGCGTCAATACGAGCGCTTTTGGCTGCTTCCTCACAGCCCTCGTCCCCGCCTGTTCAGCATGAGCAACACAACACACTCGGTCCATTTGTAAGAGCTCCAGCTCATTAAAAAACACTTTAACACGCTGTGATGGCTCTTTTGCCTGCTCGTCCATGAACACACACACAAAGACTGACTGCTAGATGCAAACTCCTGCTACACACACGCTTGTGTTTGTTCTTTGCACATGAAAAACACTGGTAGAGTTTAATCACACTCTGTCTGTCAGACACACGCTGTAATTAGCAGAGCTGAAAGTGAGCTTGTTGATTTCCACCACAGAGATAAAGAGTGTTTAGTCAACGTGCTGCAGTTCACACACAGAATCCTGCTGCTTTCCGACAGGAGCCGACGTCCACAGATCGACAGAGCAGCACCGACTTTACTACGACGTGCTTTTATCTTCGTAGTAACGATGAACTGCTGAGACTGCGTCACTAAAAACAAGTTTTTATTGGTAACGAAGGTTCCACAGGGTTCAGGTTTAGGTCCAATTCTTTTCTCTGTTTAAATCAACGACATTGTTTCATCTTTGACAAACTGCAGATGACACAGTGCTGCACACGACGGCTGCTGCCCGTCGCTGCTCTGACGCCACGACGGCTGCTGCCCACCGCTGCTCTGACGACACGACGGCTGCTGCCCGCCGCTGCTCTGACGCCACGACGGCTGCTGCCCGTCGCTGCTCTGACGCCCCAAAAATCACCAAACGTCCTTCAGCCAGCGAGACGTTTGTGCTTCTGCTGCTGTCAAAATCTCCAGGTTGCTTTAAAAGCATCTCTGAGTGCTAGAGGGGCAGCTAGAGGGGCAGCTAGAGGGGCAGCTAGAGGGGCTGCTAGAGGGGCTGCTAGAGTGGCAGCTAGAGGGGCAGCTAGAGTGGCAGCTAGAGGGGCTGCTAGAGGGGCTGCTAGAGTGGCAGCTAGAGGGGCTGCTAGAGGGGCTGCTAGAGTGGCAGCTAGAGGGGCAGCTAGAGTGGCAGCTAGAGTGGCGGCTAGAGGGGCTGCTAGAGGGGCTGCTAGAGTGGCAGCTAGAGGGGCTGCTAGAGGGGCTGCTATAGGGGCTGCTAGAGTGGCAGCTAGAGGGGCTGCTAGAGTGGCAGCTAGAGGGGCTGCTAGAGGGGCTGCTAGAGTGGCGGCTAGAGGGGCTGCTAGAGGGGCTGCTAGAGTGGCAGCTAGAGGGGCTGCTAGAGGGGCTGCTAGAGGCGCTGCTAGAGGGGCAGCTAGAGGGGCAGCTAGAGTGGCAGCTAGAGGGGCTGCTAGAGGGGCTGCTAGAGGGGCAGCTAGAGGGGCAGCTAGAGGGGCTGCTAGAGGGGCTGCTAGAGGGGCTGCTAGAGTGGCAGCTAGAGGGGCTGCTAGAGGGGCTGCTAGAGGGGCTGCTAGAGTGGCAGCTAGAGGGGCAGCTAGAGGGGCTGCTAGAGGGGCTGCTAGAGGGGCAGCTAGAGGGGCTGCTAGAGGGGCTGCTAGAGGGGCAGCTAGAGGGGCTGCTAGAGGGGCAGCTAGAGGGGCTGCTAGAGGGGCTGCTAGAGTGGCAGCTAGAGGGGCAGCTAGAGGGGCTGCTAGAGGGGCTGCTAGAGGGGCTGCTAGAGGGGCTGCTAGAGGGGCAGCTAGAGGGGCTGCTAGAGGGGCAGCTAGAGGGGCAGCTAGAGGGGCTGCTAGAGGGGCAGCTAGAGGGGCTGCTAGAGGGGCAGCTAGAGGGGCTGCTAGAGGGGCTGCTAGAGGGGCAGCTAGAGGGGCTGCTAGAGGGGCAGATGATGAGGAGTATTGCATTCAAAGACCCGTCCTGCTGTTCAGTTTCATTCCTTTATTTAACCTCGTTGATTTCATGACAGAGGAGCAGGGATGGCAGCTGATGGCTGTCAGAGCGAGTAGAGTTGTGCTTTACTTCCTGTTTTTACTGTAGGTTTTAGTAAGAGGCATACCGTTAAAGAGGCATATAATATGACAACTTCAAATGTTTGTTTTTTATTGATATCAATAAAGTGAATAATTTATGTTTTTCATGTCATTCATGTTATTTTTCTTATTGAAAAGTCAAATTATTTATTTGTAGGCTCTTATTTCACTCAACGGCACTTCAAACCTGAATGATCCTTCTGACAGCGTTGCTTTAACGTTCTGCAACGTTCTCCTAAAGACCGAACACTTTAACTAATGCTGATAAAACAAAGTTCTGTTTTTTCAGAACCAGAGCTGTGATGACCTTCATACTGCTCTACCCGCTCTACTGACCGACTCTACTGACTGATTCTACTGACTGATTCTACTGACCGACTCTACTGACTGATTCTACTGACGACTCTACTGACCCACTCTACTGACCGACTCTACCGACGACTCTACTCACCCACTCTACTGACTGATTCTACTGACCGACTCTACTGACCCACTCTACTGACCGACTCTACTGACCGACTCTACTGACTGATTCTACTGACCGACTCTACTGACCGACTCTACCGACGACTCTACTCACCCACTCTACTGACCCACTCTACTGACCGACTCTACTGACCGACTCTACTGACCGACTCTACTGACCCACTCTACTGACCGACTCTACTGACCGACTCTACTGACCGACTCTACTGACCCACTCTACTGACCGACTCTACTGACCCACTCTACTGACCCACTCTACTGACCGACTCTACTGACCGACTCTACTGACTGATTCTACTGACCCACTCTACTGACCGACTCTACCGACGACTCTACTCACCCACTCTACTGACCGACTCTACTGACCGACTCTACTGACCCACTCTACTGACCGACTCTACTGACCGACTCTACTGACCCACTCTACTGACCGACTCTACCGACGACTCTACTCACCCACTCTACTGACCGACTCTACTGACCGACTCTACTGACCCACTCTACTGACCGACTCTACTGACCGACTCTACTGACCCACTCTACTGACCCACTCTACTGACCGACTCTACTGACTGATTCTACTGACCCACTCTACTGACCGACTCTACCGACGACTCTACTCACCCACTCTACTGACCGACTCTACTGACCGACTCTACTGACCCACTCTACTGACCGACTCTACTGACCGACTCTACTGACCCACTCTACTGACCGACTCTACCGACGACTCTACTCACCCACTCTACTGACCGACTCTACTGACCGACTCTACTGACCCACTCTACTGACCGACTCTACTGACCGACTCTACTGACCCACTCTACTGACCCACTCTACTGACCGACTCTACTGACCCACTCTACTGACCGACTCTACTGACCCACTCTACTCACCCACTCTACTGACCCACTCTACTGACCGACTCTACTGACCGACTCTACTGACCCACTCTACTGACCGACTCTACTGACCGACTCTACTGACCCACTCTACTGACCGACTCTACTGACCGACTCTACTGACCCACTCTACTGACCGACTCTACTCACCCACTCTACTGACCCACTCTACTGACCCACTCTACTGACCGACTCTACTGACCCACTCTACTGACCCACTCTACTGACCGACTCTACTGACCCACTCTACTCACCCACTCTACTGACTGATTCTACTGACCGACTCTACTGACCCACTCTACTCACCCACTCTACTGACCGACTCTACTGACCGACTCTACTGACCCACTCTACTGACCGACTCTACTGACCGACTCTACTGACCGACTCTACTGACCCACTCTACTGACCCACTCTACTGACCGACTCTACTGACCGACTCTACTGACTGATTCTACTGACCCACTCTACTGACCGACTCTACCGACGACTCT
>NC_056547.1:65588-94106 GCF_910596095.1 Thunnus maccoyii
GAGCCAGTCGAGGTCCAGTATGTAACTGACACAGAGTGACGTGAAACATCTGGCGTCCAGCAGGATTCACAGGTTCTGGAGTCTTAACGAGGGAGAACGAGGAGATGCAAACCGTATCAGACACAAAGTATTGTTATAATGAGAATATTTTATATAAATCATGTCTGGAGCATCTTTAAACTACAGAGCAGGAGTTTCTGCAAATACCTTCAACCACAATAAAACAATAAAACAGCAGAGCAGGTGATTCTCCTCCTACTGAGCATGTGCGGAGGACAGACGAGCAGAAAACCAGCAAAGAAGAAACGATAAACCGTTTCCGTTCCTGACGTTCAGTTTATCGCAGCAGATTCCAACAGTTTGAGCAGAGAAAGACGGTCGACAACGACGTTAAACTCTGAACAAGCTGTAAACAATGAAGAGAACAACACTCGCACGACGCCGTCCGCCATCGCTGCTATCCTTTCTTCTTCTTCCTCTTCCAATAAAACGCCGCACAACACCCGAACGCACCACAACACCAAGCCGGCGTTTCACATTTACACTCTGGAGGATGTTTAGGAAAAGCTCTGTTTAATCTGAACACAGGAACCAAACGGAGAGAAGAAGAAGAAGAAGAAGAGGATGATGTGTTTATGAGTTGAACCAGCTGGTCTGAATGAATCAGTTTGATTATTTAAAGTTAATAGAGAGTGAACTCTGCGCTGATAACAGCAGGTTACGACTCTGCTCAGATTATTATTGTTTGACAGGAGAATAGTTTTTACAGATTAATGTGATATCTGATCTGCTCTTTGTTCTGCTGTCGACTTTATGTTCATCTGCTTTACGACTGCAGTCACGACTTCACAGCGTTCGTTTGTTCAGTGAATCAGCTGTTAGCAGGTCACATGATGATCAGAAAACTTCAAATGTGATGATTCTGCAGTCATAGAGCATCTTTATGGATCAGATTAGATCAGATTAGATTAGATTAGATCAGATTAGATTTATGGATGTTTGCTTGATAAAAATGAGCCAATTGAACATTCATTAAACACATAATTTGAGTCATGTGATTTAATGACCTTCCTAAATGCAGCAGGTAGTGAAATGTGTGTTTTCTACACTCGTTTCTCTTGGACAGCAGCTCTCGGCTCTGCGAGCTCCTCTCTTGTCTTTTTCCTCTTTTTTTTAACTGCGTACTTTTCATTCCAGTCGTCTAACGAGCCCTCATTTAGATGCCAGGTGAATGCAATTAACTGAGGAGGCAGAATACAAAGCGAGCTGCTCTCTGAGCTGCGAGGACTGCGGGGGTTTAAAACCGCTGCTCCGGTGGACTTCAGCGTGTTCGATAGGATCTGAACCGCAGCAGCACGTTTGAATCAGGAACGCAGCCAAAAATACAAAACACGACGACGACGTGAGACGCCTGATGAAAGACGTCATTCAGACGCGGATTACAGGAAGTAGTTTTTAGTTTCATTTATCTCAGCGATGTTTTCTTCATCCTTCATTCTTTGTATTTTTCTTCATCACAGCTATTGTAACTGTTGATGTGATGCAGCCACTTCAGTTCGCTTCAAGTGTTCCTGAACGACAGACCGAGTTCATGTCAAGTAGTCCACATATCAGGAATCTGCCTCTCTCTCCTCTCTGGCTTTAATCACACTATAGAGCCTTAATGGGATTCAGTGCACGGGTCTGCTGTCGCTCTGTGAATGACAATACCTCCTCGCCGCTTCACAAGCAGGACTCCTGACAGGCAGGTAGCAGCAGCAGAGACGCAGCTATGAATACAGAGTGGCCGCCGCTTTGATCTGCTGGATTGTGATCTAGTGGAGGGTAATAACGTCCGACCGAGCGACAGGCTTACTGTACACCAACACCAGTCAAATGAGGCGGAATAACTGGATTTCTTCCAGTTGAGTTTGAGCTCGTTAGTGGAGTCGAGACTCTTCCAGCTGAGCCGGACCCATCAACAAACCGCTCTTCACTTCTCGTCTTCTCAGAGACTCAGTCACATGATTCTCTGGGCTGAAGGAACGTTTCATAAATCTGCTGCAGTGGAAGAAGTGTTCGATGTATGTTTGTCTCGTAGAGATGAACCTACAGAGAATTATCAGTGACTTTATAGTGAGTTTCAGCTCGTTGTTTATCAGTTAGCTGTAGACTAGCTGCTAACAGTTAGCTGTAGACTAGCTGGTGAACATAGTGGAGCATTTAGCAGCTAAAGAGCCAGATATTTCCCTCAGGAGCTGGTGGAGAGCAAAAACAGCTAAAAGAGAGTGAATATTGGACAGAAACACGACTCCACATGAATGATGATGTTGCTCCGTAACTGCTGGATGTGGAAATAAGCAGCTGTTTGCAACATAAAGGACGTTTACAGGACTACACCCCCACCTGGTTCTAACAACACTAAACCGACCAGCAGGACAGTTACAGTCTCTCAACTCCGTGACTGTTGGAACATATTTGCCCGTCAGACAGACCTGGATGTGTTCACTTCATCTGTATCGACATGCGTTAACTACTGCGTGGACAATGTCACTGTTAGCAAAAGGATCTGAGAGCAGAACGAGAAACCATCAGTCAAACAGCTGCTCAGGGCTTTTAGATCAGGAGACGCTTCAGCTACTGACTCACTACGGATAGAGGAACTCAACAGGAACTCCAACCTACGGAGGATGTGGCATCACACACAGCGAACACCAGCCGACAACAAACAATAACCGACCTCCAGTGACCTTTACTGGAAACACGGCGAGAGAGACAGTATGACATGTGATAAAGGTCTCTGCTGGAGTCAAACCAGGAACGCTGCACTGATGTGCTGAGCAACCGTTCAGCTACAGGGACGCTCTGTAGAAGAAGATGATGACGTGGTGCAGGTGCAGTAAGATCCTGCTGACTGCAGCTCTTCATCAGACATCATCATCACACTGCTCGTACTCTGATCCGCTGAACAAACAGCTCCAAAATATCTCCAGATCTTGTTGTGTTGACCTGTTTTTATTGTAGAATAGCAACACTAACGAAGCTCTGCTAATTAGGTGATAAACACATTTAATTTCCCATAAATTCTTCACAATAAAAGCTTTTAATATGAAGCAGTGAAGCAGGAAATGCTGGTTTTCATCAGCAGTAACTTAACATGACGGCTGAAAGCGAGCAGGAAACAGTGAAATACGGCTGATATCTGACTGGGGGGGGGGGCGTCCGTCACAGGTCAGCCATGGTCAGGACTGCCAGCTCAGCTCGTCACGGTTATCCCCTGCTGTGATACTGTACTGTACAAACACGCCGGCTAAAGTCTGACTGGGTTTGAACCAGTCAGCATCCACCACGTCCTGAGGCTGAAGGACCTTAAAGTTTCTCTGACAGCTGCTACCTGCTCCAACTGACAAAGAGCCTCAACTTCTCTCTAGAAATACCGAGTCAGTCGTCGTTCTGGTCTCAGTCTCTACATTCAGGTCCTGTAATTAGTGTGCTGGTCTCATTTATGAAATTATTGCTCCATTAATAAGATTTGAAGACTTATAGCAGCTTTGATGTCTGCTGTGTGTCCAGCTTTAGATACAGCAGTCAGCAGTGAGGTTCACGTCTATATGTGCTGTTTATTTATAACTCTGAGAGATGTCTGACAGTCGCAGCTTATTTTAATACTTATTTGGTTGAAAATGTTTGACACTAGAGACGTTCTTTGTTCTCAGTGGATATCAGTCTGCTTCACTTCTGTTTGTGTGTGAAAAATAAATCTGTTATGGTCCAACAGGCCGAAGCTGATATACAGACATACAGATATACAGACATACAGATATACAGATATACTTTTGTCAAATATATTCCTGGAAGGCCAGCTTTGGGCCACGGGCCGCTGTTTGCCCAGCTCTCTTGTGTTTCTTACCGTAGGCGGAGTCAGCGGCGGACTCTTGGTTCCGTGTGGTCGCCAACACGTCGGCTGCACAAAACACACAGAACATCTGAAACATTAATCTCATTGAAACCCTCACAGTCTTCTTATCTGCTGCACTTTATTGTCTGTATCACTGCTGAGGTTTAATAATTCACTGGTTTCTACAGCTGCTGTTGCCGTGGTGATTGTGCGTGTTTATCTCACCGTGGCAGCTGTCCGGGTGAAGCGAGTGGTCGCCCTCGATATCCTGTTCGAACCCCGCCCTGCAGACAGGAAGGAGAGGAGGAATTAAGACAAACAAAAGATACAATATCGACCGGAGAACAATCCAGACGCAGCGCCTCCTCCTCTCATGGCGGTTGCCGTCGGTTACCGTTGCCTGCAAATCTAATCAATGATGTATAACCACGGCGACCAGAAAAGGAGTCGTTAATTAAATTACGTCACATTCTTCATCTGCAGCTTAATCTGGAAGG
Organism: Thunnus maccoyii; assembly: GCF_910596095.1. NCBI lineage: Eukaryota > Metazoa > Chordata > Actinopteri > Scombriformes > Scombridae > Thunnus > Thunnus maccoyii. The sequence continues at coordinate 69,963 of NC_056547.1, forward strand.
TGGAGAAAAAAGAAAACACAAATTCACCTTTTTGGGTCATCCAATTAGAGGAAAGGAGGGTGACATTTGTCCAATCAGAGGACAGACGGTGACCATGAGACACACAGAGTACAGTGCGGCGGCGGCGTGCATCTCTGCAGCTCCAGTAAATGAAGCCATTTACTTTCCTCACAGCGTCTCCGACGGCGCCGACGCTCATCTGACCTTCAAATCCTTTTTTAAAGTGGCAACAAATCAGGTTTTTACTGTCGACTGCAGTCATCGCAGTACCTCGCAGGAGGGATCAGGGCTGATCGATCAATACACACTGAGAGCTGCAGCTAATGATTGATCTGTTGATTGTTTTCTGGATCGATCAATTAGTTGCTTGGTCCATCAGTGTTTCTCAAAAGTCCAAGACGACGTTTCGTTTCTTCCACAACTCAAAGATCTTCAGTTTACTGACTGAAGAAACCAGAAAACATTCACATCTGAGGAACCTCAAACTCATCAGAAAACAGTCCCACTAACTGTTACTGGAACCAGTCATCCATCATTTATCTCAGGGTTAGGTTGTTGAGATGTCTCTCTCTGGACAGACGGAGCGACGCCGACGTCCTCCAAGAAAAACAACCACAAACAAAATCAAAACTCTGAAATTAAAAAGACTTTTTCTGCCAAAGTTCTTCTTTTTTTCAAAGTCAGCCAGACGTCTCCGTGACTCACTTTTTCATCCAAACACACAAACAAAGAGGGAACATTTGGCGACGCTCCAGTAAACCAACTTACAGTCAGAACCCATCAGCAGGAAGTTGGTGTCGGCGTGATGTTTCTGGAGGCGGGCGGATATTTCCCCAGAAACATTAGAGAGAGTGAAGAGGTACTTTTTGTTTTTCAGACTGCGGCGCTCAGCCCACGTCCTCGTTTATTTGGCACGACGTGTTTTCCAAGCTCAGTTTATCACCTTCTGTCTGCATCTGCATCACCTGCACATCACTCTTTATTCAATCTGTTTATAATGTCTGCCATCGACTCAGCTTCACCCTGCTGTCGCCATAGCTACGTCTTCATCCATCATCTCCCTCGTTAGCAGGTGCATCCTCATAGTTTAAACTCCTGTCACTGATCCAAGTTACTGTTTAGATGAGTGCAGACTTCTACTTTACTTTACTCTTCTTCAACGGTTTAATGGCGCCGACTGGAGAATCGGCGCCACCTGCTGTTTATCTGCTAACAGTCACACAACAGCAGTGGACGGAAACAAACAAGCATTCGTATTTCTTTTGCTGATTCTCTTGAAATTCAGTTAAAACTTGTGTTACATTTGGACGGAAACCAGACGAATGTTAAAGTCAGGAGGAAGAACTTGAGCTCATCACCTCACTGTTGCTCCTGATGTTTGGACGTCTACATACTTTTGGCCGTGTGATGTTTCATTTATTAGCAAACAGCAGCTCTGCTCTCTACATATACCTGTAAACACGGAGCTCATTCACTGAACTGTGTCTGGATTTATCATGAAATCATTATGCTTTGCTCTGCTCGCTCGCTCTATATTTACCTCTCTCCACCTCACTTATTTGCTAACTCGTTCGCCCCCTCAGTCACTCAATATTTATCTGCCTTATCACTCATTCTCTCTCTCTCTCCATCAGCAGCCTTCCTCCGTCTCTGCGGACTCGTTTCCACCAGCGTGGGCTGTGATGTAAGTGAGGAGAGAGAAAGGCGACAGCGAGCCGCTATAAATCCCGAACCCCCTCGGGCACCTGAACGCCTCGTTCACCTAGCGAGGAGACGGAAATAGACTCGGTCGGTTATAAAACGCAGCCGAGTCGAGGCTCTTCAGTGGAGGCGTTAACAGGTTTCACAGGCTGTGAAAAGTCATTACGACGCACAAACGGCTGCAGAAAAAGAACATTTAAAGGTTTTTACACTCACATGATACATTTGAGGTTCTGATGAACAGTTTCAGGTTTGAAGTCGGTGAAACTTTCTCTGAGAGACTGAAGACTTGAATTAAAGGACTTGGATTTGCCCCAGAAGCCTTAAAAACAGCTGCGTATAGGTCGGGATGTAATCAGGTCGTTACTGTCACCAGAGTCATTAAATCTAAATCACTGGAGTCCATCAGGTTTAAAAGACCAGAGACTTGAGGTTGAACCGGGACTCTGATCCACCTGAGACTTCAGACTCGCTCTGAACGACTTGAGACCTGAAAAAAAAAGACTTGAGACTTGACTTTGTCTTAAAAAGCACTTTGTATATGATACCGTCCATCGGTAGAAAGCAACACTCGCTGACGTCACAGTGTTTTAAGAACAGCTGGTTATAGATCGATAATCAGGAAATTAAAGCCGGAACAAACCAACATGCATCCGACGCTGCCGAGAACCAGCAGACCTGACGACTGAGGACTGAAGCGTCTCATTTCCTGTCGGCTTCGAGGCTCCAACACAGTTGTTAGATGAGTTTAAACCTGATGGCGGCGGTTTTCCTGCGCCCGCTAACGGCCATAAACTCAAACCCTGAAGCTCCGGTGAGACGGCGGCGCCTGCTGAACTGCTTAGGTGATGATGAAGATGATGAAGGAATAACAGCAGTGTGTGTCATTTACATCAGCAACGCACAAAATATGTTTTGCTGACGAGGTCGTATGAATAACGACTGAAGGAGGAAGTCGAGGAGGAGGAACGTGTCAGCTTCACTTTCTAATGATGACGAAGGTTCAGGATGAACCTTAAAGACATAAAATGAAAAATATATTTTACAAGTTCTTGTGTGTGTCCCATGTTAATTACACCACATGTTTCTCTGACCTTAACAAAGTGATCATTTTAACCCAAACCATCATCTTTAAACCACATATCTGAGCTTCATGTGGAGGATTTGCTGGTAAAAAGAATCTGCTGTTGTGGGTCAATGAAGATCTGAAGTGAAGTAAACGGTCTTGTATTAATATATTTTAGTTTCTTTGAGTTTGTTGCTGCCTGCATCAAATTCAAAACCCTGACAGTCGCTTATAGAACAGCTCCTGCCTACCTGAACTCCCTCGTCCAGGTCTACAGTCCCTCCCGCTCACCTGCCTGGTACCACAGCAGGACCCTCAGTCACCAGCTGGACTCTGCAGTTCCCCGCTGATGGAACGAGCTACCAAACTTTCAACTACAGACCAGCAAACACCTCAGCACCTGCATCTACGTCCTGTCAGACCTGAAGCTTCATTACTGTTGTTGTTCTCTCCTCACACATCCTGCTCAGGTTGGATTCACTTTCATGTCGACGTCGCTTCGGATAAAATCGTCAAAATGAATTGTAATTATAACATATTTAACATTCTAGTGAAGTCTGAAGGTCGCTGCTGTCATTCAAAGATCACATCTGTCATGTTTCTTCATCTCCATCAGTCTGTCAGAGCAGCTTATTAAAGCCCTCACACACACACACACACACACACACACACACACACACACGCACACACACACACAGTCTCCAGGGAAACAGCTGACTTGCTGCCACGACAACCATCTCCATCTTTATTTCCACTTTCCTGTTTTCATCTCTGTTTTCTCTCCAGTTGAAGTTACATAAACTGTTAAACTGACTGGTCCAGCTGCCCTCGATTCAACCCTCCTAACCCCTAACCCTACTCTAACCCCTAACCCCAACCCTAACCCTTCAACTCTCCTAACCCCTAACCCTAACCCTAACCCCAACCCTACCCTAACCCCTAACCTTCCTAACCCCTAACCTTCCTAACCCCTAATCTTCCTAACCCCTAACCCTACTCTAACCCCTAACCCCAACCCTAACCCTTCAACCCTCCTAACCCCTAACCCTACTCTAACCCTAACCCTACTCTAACCCTAACCCTTCAACTCTCCTAACCCCTAACCCTAACCCTAACCCTCCTAACCCCTAACCCTACCCTAACCTTCCTAACCCCTAACCTTCCTAACCCCTAATCTTCCTAATCCCTAACCCTACTCTAACCCTATCCCTAACCCCAACCCTAACCCTAACCCTCAATTCAACCCTCCTAACCCTACCCCTAATTCTAACCCCTAACCCTAACCCTCAATTCAACTCTCCTACCCCTAACCCTAATTCTAACCCCTAACCCTAACCCTCCTAACCCTACCCCTAATTCTAACCCCTAACCCTAACCCCAACCCTATCCCTAACCCCTAACCTTAGCCCAAAACCCTAATCCTGACCCTAACTCCTAACCCTCTTAACCCTAACCCTTGATTCAATCCTCCTAACCCTAACTCCTAACCCTAATTCTAACCCCTACCCCTAACCCCAATTCTAACCCCTAACCCTACCCCAACCCTAATTCTAACCCTAATTCTAACCCTAACCCTCCTAACCCTAACCCTAATTCTAACTCCTAACCCTACTCTTAATTTTAACCCCTAATCCTAATTCTAACCCCTAACCCTAACCCTACCCTAACCCCAACCATATCCCTAACCCTAGCCCAAAACCCTAACCCTGACCCTAACTCCTAATCCTCTTAACCCTAACCCTTGATTCAACCCTCCTAACCCTAATTCTAACCCTAATTCTAACCCCTAACTCCTAACCCCTAACTCCTAACCCCTAACTCCTAACCCTAATCCTAACTCTAACCTCTAACCCTTAACCCTAACCCTCCTAACTCTAACCCTAATTCTAACTCCTAACCCTACCCTTAATTTTAACCCCTAACCCTAATTCTAACCCCAACCCTAACCTAACCCTAATCCCTAGCCCAAAACCCTAACCCTGACCCTAACTCCTAACCCTTTTAACCCTAACCCCTAACCCTCGATTCAACCCTCCTACGCCTAATTCTAACCCCTAACCCTAACCCTCCTAACCCTAACCCTCTTAACCCTAACCACATCACACACACCTTCCTTTCTCTCTCCGTCTCTCCCTGGAGGAAACCTTCCACTTATCAGCAGAGGTTTCAGCAGCTGAACTCAGAGATTTTCAGTCGAGTGAAGCTCAGAATAATAATATCTCAGTGTTTAGTGAAGAGGATCTGCTGCACTGAGGTCAGGCTGCTCTGCTCTTCTACACTCGGGTTGTTTGCTAGAGATTTTAGTTGGAATAGTCTGGTCTAAAACCAGTTAAATATTCAGCTGATCCGCGGTACATTAAGTTACAACTTTCACAAGATTCTGTCAGTAAAAGCTGCAAACTGGAAACTGAAATGAAAGAAGTGGAAATCCTTTAGTGCTGAAGGAGCCTGAACTAAACATCAAACATGAGCTGCATTCAGTAAAAATGTATGAAAGTCATGAAAAGATGAACTAATGTGATGAAGTCTGAATTGTGTTACAGTTGAATGAGTATGAAGGAGGCGGGAAATCATAAGCTTAAATTTAATCTAAAATGTTACTTTATGCGTAAAAAAGCTATAAAGAGTTTAAAAAATGAATAGAAACACACATCACACAGGTTCCTCCAAGACAACCAAAGAAGAAAAAGTTCCCAGTAAATAAAACATAAATGTGTTTTGACATCTCATTTCTCTAAAAACGTGTTTCTGTCCTGCGTCTCCAGCAGCTAAACCTGCGTTTCTGACGGAGGAAGCGGTACAGGAACCTTCAGTATTAAGTTCAGACGTGTTGATCTGCAGCACAACAAGCTGTAAACAGAACCGCGTTCCTGCACATGCTCAGTGGCGTCTGCCGTACACAGAACTACTCTCTGGAGACTGAAGACATGATGCTGTTATTAGTCTAAACAAACTCTTCATGATGAAGGAACATGTGACTCAGTGCAACAACACACACATCACTGGTTAGTAGATCAGTTCTTTGGATCCAAACATGAAGACAAATATAGAAAATCAGCAGAATGATCCTTTAATTCAACACGGCTCCACTCGGCATAATCTACCCGGTTCCTTTAGTTCCTAGTTTAGTTCTTCAGATTAAGTCCTCTGTTAGTTCCTGGAACGTTTTGGTTGAAAAGGGGCTTAAGATGTGAGGAAAAGAAGCAATTAAGGGAAATTAGATGCATTATGTGTGAAATCTGATTCTAACACGCTTCTTCCTTCACAAATATAAGATAAAAGTCGGGACGGACGCCCCCCGACCCTGCTGAGGATGCTGCAGATGCAGGACGGGCTCCTGGGACTCGACTGTATTGTGTCTTGAGGTTTTGAAGTTAATAGAAGAGGATCGGATGCAGGACGAGGGGCGAGCAGTCGAGCTGTGATGTGATCTCCGCTGACGCTAATAGAAGATAATCACCAAACTTGGTCAAAGTTTGCTGCACTTCTCTGCAGAGCTCGCAGGACAAACAGCGACGCGTCTCCCATCACACACACGATATGATGCTGATTAAAGGCAACAATGTCAGCTGATGAGAGACATTTAACCCCGAGGATGCTGGGAGGATCTGTAGTTTTCTCTCCGCTGACGGACTCATCAGGAAGTTGCTCACATTGCTGATTTCCTGCCACTGAATCAATCTTCTTCTTCTTCTCGCTCTAATGACGCTCTCAGATAGAAATCCTCCCTTTTCTTCCTCACAGTAATATCATCCTCCTCCTACAGTGCAGCTGTGACCTTTGACCTCTGTACTGCTGGTTGTTGGAAAATGTAATTTATCGTACTGATTGTGTGTTTTTATCCAACTCGCCGTCTCTAATTATGGAAATTCGTCACCTCACACTGACGTCATCTGAACTGCTCGCTTCAGCAGTGGTGCTGCTGCGGCTGCTAGATGCATAAATGTGAGTAAAGTTTGTTTTTGTTTATCTTGTGAGGACGAGCTGATAAAAACATGAACTCCAGATATCTGAACGGTTACTGAACGTGTTTCCTGCTCGCTGTCCAATAGGAGCAACCCTTGTGGAATTATACATATTTATTTACCTATTATTATTATTATTATTATTATTGTTGTTGTTGTTATTGTGCTTTGGCCCTAGAATCATCTCAGCTTCACAGACCGCAACAGCTACACGTCCAACGTCTCACCTGTTGCTCAGGTAATCATCTGACCACATGGTGGCACCACAACAGACACTTATTATTAGATTTATATGCTGCGGCCTCTCTGCTGTGTGTGTGTGTTGCTCCGTCAACAGACACACAGACCTGCTGCTCTCTGCTCTCTGCGTCCATGACACACAGAGAGCAGAGAGCAGAGTATTTTTACACTGCTTTACTGCAGTAAAGGAAACTTCTAACTGCTGACTAAAGTTAATCTGAAGAGCTTTACTTTGGTGCACATAGTTCACAGGCTCATGATTCACTGATCTAAAGTTACATCCAAGACGGATGATTGATGAAAGTCTACAAAGATCAAAAGTTAAAAAAATGCATTTCAGTTTAGTTCACATGTTAAAAATAAAGAGTGTAAATGAAGAAAAAGTTGTTCTATTTGTTCACTTTTAAAGAAAAGACTGAAGCATTTTATTAAACGCAGAACTGAACGAGATTAAATGAAACTTCACTTGAACAGCTGCTGAGAGACAAAGTTACCTGCGTGTCTGTTTCCTGCTTGTTTTACTTCCTCTGACACAGATTTCTCTCATCTTCGCTCTGCTTCTTCTTCTTCCTCTTCTTCCTTTCCACCTCTTGCATCACATCTTTGCCTCCCTCTCAGTTTCTCTCCTTGTCCCTTTTCATCTCTGTCGGCTCCATCCTGTCCATTTTAATCTTCCTCCAGCTTCTCTGTGCTGCTGTTTGTATTAAAAACGCCAGTTGTGTTTCTTTCTGTAGATATTATTGTTTCCTGTGTGTGTGTGGTTTTCTAAAGTTAGAAGAAAACAGCATTTCAACGCCGAGACATCAGCGTCTGAAAGTAACTGAAGTGACCAGAACAGAGATGCTTTCCCCATTAATGGAGGAAGAGGAGGAAGAGGAGGAAGATTTGATCCTCAGCATGAGTAACTCACTACATTTACTCAAGTACTGCACTTCAGTACAGTTTTGAGGTACTTGTACTTGAGTATTTCCATCTGCCTTCACCCACCCGGTCAGGCAGACGGCGTCCGGTCCGTTAGAGTCCGGTTCTGCTGGAGGAATGTTGGGTCTCTGTACAGTAAAGAGTTCAGTCTAGACCTGCTCTGCTCTATTCTGTTGGGATTTGATGCTTTATAAATAAAACTGAATTTGTATTTGAAGTGTAATAAACTGTGAAACCATCTGAACTTTTTATATATACTATTATATATTTATACAACATACTGCATCATTTGTACATGTTTGCAGTAATTTATATTCTGTACGTCTGCACTTTATGCCTGAACTGCACTTCTGGTCAGATGCCAACTGCATCTGGTTGTTACGTACTTGTTCAATGTCAATAAAGTTGAATCTGATCTAAAAACCTGCAGTTTCTTTCCACTAAACTTGACAAAGACAGACGGACACTCTTTCCCTCCACACTGAACAAACAACAAAAACTCTTTGTCTGCTTTCTTATTTTTTCACTGTTGATCTCCTGAACTGTTTGTAGATGTTATGAGTCTGAAGATGCTGCGTCCAGCACTGTTCAGCCTCTCTAATCCCAGTAAAGATTGTCCTGAAGGTCTGAAACCCGCCCTCCTCCGGATCAACAGTCTATGAAAAATCTTCACTGTTCCAGAAACAACACACGACCCCCCCCCCCCCCCCTCGAGGCGCCGTGAAGCATCGATCGGCGAGGAAAGACACATCAAAAGGAGACGGTGGAATATAAAGAGTCGTCAGCTGAGGAGAACATCACATTCAGTCTGACCTGAGATCAATACGGGGATTAAAAACGCCTGCTGGAATATTTGTGTTTGACATTGATCATGTTCACATCTGATGGACGTGTTGAAGCACAAAGAGACTCGATTTATAAAACACCAGCTGGAAATCTGAAGCTGAGAGACGTTTCGCTCTGACATGAAACAATTTGACTCTAAATGACTGACACACACACACAGTCACAGTTATCTAATGTCTTTCTTTTCTTCTCACTGCTCCATCAAACCTCTAATTATTTATGTAAATGTATCAGATTTAAAGTCATTTAAAGTGCGGCTGGTTTGTTGTTAATCGACCAAAACCTGCTAAAACTTTCCTCCAAGTGTTTCTTTAAACTCCCAAAAGCCTCCAACTTCACTCTGGATTCAAGACACGTGAGTCGAGCCCGAAGACGAAATCTCCTGTGTTTCAGTCCATCGATACAAACGCACACACACACACACGCGCACACACACACACGCACACACACACACACGCACACACACACACACACACTCACACACTCACATACACACACACACACACACACGCACACACACACACACACACATACACACACACACACAGAGCAGCGAGCAGCTTGTGAAATCAGATGTGTTCCCGTCCAATCAATAACTGCAGTGTCAGGTAGCCGCCTGCTCTGCTGCGTCTCCACAACACTTCATGACCATCGATCTGCAGCTGAGGTGTCTGCTGCTTCCCTGCAGGTCGAAGCGATACGATTTTCATATTTGTGTGTCGGGGAAGGAGTTGTTTTAATCCTGGAGGAGCTCCAGCCTCCTCGTCTGTAAATATCATCAGTTATAAACTCTGAAATGTTTTCTCTCTCCTGCAGCTGCAGCACAGACTAAATAACCACTTCATGCAGTCGTCCTAACGGCTGCACGAGTGCATTTATGTTCACATCTGTCCGGCTGCAGCGGCTCGTAATGAGTCTGAGAGCAGATGAGAAGAAGATCATCAGTTAACCTAAGAGGTTAAACCTGAAACCTGTAGCTGCTGGAGGTGGAGCTAGATGATGCTTGTGATGCTCGTGATGCTTGTGATGCTTGTAACGCTCGTGATGCTCGTGATGTTTGTGATGCTTGTGATGTTTGTGATGCTTGTGATGCTTGTGATGCTCGTGATGCTTGTGACGCTCGTGATGCTCGTGATGCTCGTAATGCTTGTGATGCTCGTGATGTTTGTGATGTTTGTGATGCTCGTGATGCTCGTGATGTTTGTGATGCTTGTGATGCTCGTGACGCTCGTGATGCTTGTGATGCTCGTAATGCTTGTGATGTTTGTGATGCTCGTGATGCTCGTGATGTTTGTGATGCTTGTGATGCTCGTGACGCTCGTGATGCTTGTGATGCTCGTAATGCTTGTGATGTTTGTGATGCTTGTGATGCTCGTAATGCTTGTGATGCTCGTGATGCTCGTGATGCTTGTGATGTTTGTGATGCTCGTGATGCTTGTGATGCTCGTAATGCTTGTGATGCTCGTGATGCTCGTGACGCTTGTGATGTTTGTGATGCTCGTGATGCTCGTGATGCTCGTAATGCTCGTGATGCTCGTGATGTTTGTGATGCTCGTGATGCTCGTGATGCTCGTAATGCTTGTGATGCTCGTGATGCTTGTGATGTTTGTGATGCTTGTGATGCTTGTGATGCTCGTAATGCTTGTGACGCTCGTGATGCTCGTGATGCTCGTGATGCTCGTAATGCTTGTGATGCTTGTGATGTTTGTGATGTTTGTGATGCTTGTGATGCTTGTGATGCTCGTAATGCTTGTGACGCTCGTGATGCTTGTGATGTTTGTGATGCTCGTGATGCTCGTGATGTTTGTGATGCTCATGACGCTTGTGATGCTCGGGACGCTTTTGATGCTCGTGATGCTCTGGACGCTTGTGATGCTCGTGACGCTTGTGATGCTCGTGATGTTTGTGATGCTCGTGAAGCTTGTGATGCTCGTGACGCTTGTGATGCTCGGGACGCTTGTGATGCTCGGGACGCTTGTGATGCTCCGGACGCTCGTGATGCTCGGGACGCTTGTGATGCTCGTGATGCTCGGGACGCTTGTGATGCTCGGGACGCTTGTGATGCTCGTGACGCTTGTGATGCTCGTGACGCTTGTGATGCTTGTGATGCTCGGGACGCTTGTGATGCTCGTGACGCTCGTGACGCTTGTGATGCTCGTAATGCTTGTGATGCTCGTGATGTTTGTGATGTTTGTGATGCTCGTGATGCTCGTGATGTTTGTGATGCTTGTGATGCTCGTGACGCTCGTGATGCTTGTGATGCTCGTAATGCTTGTGATGTTTGTGATGCTCGTGATGCTCGTGATGTTTGTGATGCTTGTGATGCTCGTGACGCTCGTGATGCTTGTGATGCTCGTAATGCTTGTGATGTTTGTGATGCTTGTGATGCTCGTAATGCTTGTGATGCTCGTGATGCTCGTGATGCTTGTGATGTTTGTGATGCTCGTGATGCTTGTGATGCTCGTAATGCTTGTGATGCTCGTGATGCTCGTGACGCTTGTGATGTTTGTGATGCTCGTGATGCTCGTGATGCTCGTAATGCTCGTGATGCTCGTGATGTTTGTGATGCTCGTGATGCTCGTGATGCTCGTAATGCTTGTGATGCTCGTGATGCTTGTGATGTTTGTGATGCTTGTGATGCTTGTGATGCTCGTAATGCTTGTGACGCTCGTGATGCTCGTGATGCTCGTGATGCTCGTAATGCTTGTGATGCTTGTGATGTTTGTGATGTTTGTGATGCTTGTGATGCTTGTGATGCTCGTAATGCTTGTGACGCTCGTGATGCTTGTGATGTTTGTGATGCTCGTGATGCTCGTGATGTTTGTGATGCTCATGACGCTTGTGATGCTCGGGACGCTTTTGATGCTCGTGATGCTCTGGACGCTTGTGATGCTCGTGACGCTTGTGATGCTCGTGATGTTTGTGATGCTCGTGAAGCTTGTGATGCTCGTGACGCTTGTGATGCTCGGGACGCTTGTGATGCTCGGGACGCTTGTGATGCTCCGGACGCTCGTGATGCTCGGGACGCTTGTGATGCTCGTGATGCTCGGGACGCTTGTGATGCTCGGGACGCTTGTGATGCTCGTGACGCTTGTGATGCTCGTGACGCTTGTGATGCTTGTGATGCTCGGGACGCTTGTGATGCTCGTGACGCTCGTGACGCTTGTGATGCTCGTAATGCTTGTGATGCTCGTGATGTTTGTGATGTTTGTGATGCTCGTGATGCTCGTGATGTTTGTGATGCTTGTGATGCTCGTGACGCTCGTGATGCTTGTGATGCTCGTAATGCTTGTGATGTTTGTGATGCTCGTGATGCTCGTGATGTTTGTGATGCTTGTGATGCTCGTGACGCTCGTGATGCTTGTGATGCTCGTAATGCTTGTGATGTTTGTGATGCTTGTGATGCTCGTAATGCTTGTGATGCTCGTGATGCTCGTGATGCTTGTGATGTTTGTGATGCTCGTGATGCTTGTGATGCTCGTAATGCTTGTGATGCTCGTGATGCTCGTGACGCTTGTGATGTTTGTGATGCTCGTGATGCTCGTGATGCTCGTAATGCTCGTGATGCTCGTGATGTTTGTGATGCTCGTGATGCTCGTGATGCTCGTAATGCTTGTGATGCTCGTGATGCTTGTGATGTTTGTGATGCTTGTGATGCTTGTGATGCTCGTAATGCTCGTGACGCTCGTGATGCTCGTGATGCTCGTGATGCTCGTAATGCTTGTGATGCTTGTGATGTTTGTGATGTTTGTGATGCTTGTGATGCTTGTGATGCTCGTAATGCTTGTGATGTTTGTGATGCTCGTGATGCTCGTGATGTTTGTGATGCTCATGACGCTTGTGATGCTCGGGACGCTTTTGATGCTCGTGATGCTCTGGACGCTTGTGATGCTCGTGACGCTTGTGATGCTCGTGATGTTTGTGATGCTCGTGAAGCTTGTGATGCTCGTGACGCTTGTGATGCTCGGGACGCTTGTGATGCTCGGGACGCTTGTGATGCTCCGGACGCTCGTGATGCTCGGGACGCTTGTGATGCTCGTGATGCTCGGGACGCTTGTGATGCTCGGGACGCTTGTGATGCTCGTGACGCTTGTGATGCTCGTGACGCTTGTGATGCTTGTGATGCTCGGGACGCTTGTGATGCTCGTGATGCTCGTGACGCTTGTGATGCTCGTGATGCTCGGGACGCTTGTGATGCTCGTGACGCTCGTGATGCTCGTGACGCTTGTGATGCTCGTGATGCTCGTGATGCTTGTGATGCTCGTGATGCTCGTGATGCTCGTGATGCTTGTGATGCTCGTGATGCTCGTGATGCTCGTGACGCTTGTGATGCTCGGGACGCTTGTGATGCTCGTGATGCTCGTGACGCTTGTGATGCTTGTGACGCTTGTGATGCTTGTGATGCTCAGGACGCTTGTGATGCTTGTGATGCTCGTGACGGCTGTGTGATTTGCAGATCAGTGACTGAGAAGCTGTCTGCCGCAGTCACGACTAACACTGTTCCTCAGCACCGTCTCTGAGTTTCATCTCATCTTCTGACTTTGTCTTAAACTCCAGAATGAAAACAGCGAACTTGTGCAACGTGTTTGTAGTGAGAAATATTATTATATATTATAATAATCCTCTTCATCAGGTTTTATTCCTCGCATCAGTCTCCACTCAGACTTGATTTAATGAACATCGTCTGTTTTGGTGCAGAAACAGGAAGCATTTCAGCAGGTTGCAGGTTAATTTTCTGTGTATTTCCTCATTAAATATCAATATAATTTGGTGATTATGAACAATCTGTAACACTGGGAGGAAAAGCACTGCAGTCATGGACAACACTGAAATGTTTGTTTGTTCAAACATCAAATAACATTTCAGATTCTAGAGAAGATAACAAAGTTTCCAAAGACATAAGAAAAGATTTCAGGCTGAACTTTGAGGAAACATGTCTAAAATGATGCAGCAGACATATAAAATATTGCAATCTGATGAAACGCTGCAGTCATTAAAAACACAGTTTGAATGTTTCACTCATATCCTGCAGCTTCCACGAGGAGCAGCACGAAGACAAACTGATGATGAGTCTCTTTCAGCAAAGCTTTATAACAACAGATTTATAGCAGCAGAGTGCACATTGACGTGCATTTTAACATTTGTTCCCATTATGTTCCCCCATCCATCCTTTTACTTTGGCTGCCGGTGTGAAAGGCATCACGGATCTACATCTCAGATATACGAGCCTCCGCTCGCCGCGGCAGATATACGAGCCTCCGCTCGCCGCGGCAGATATACGAGCCGAGCCGTCGGAACTTTATTAGCTGTCAGATTGATGACGGCTGAGAGGAATTAGAGAGAGGAAGAGGAAGTGACACGTACTTGAAACCAGGCGCCATGTTGGCACAACTTCCCGTCCGCAGCCAGATGCAGTACGGGTCACGAGACGCCAGACAGGCCCTGCGGAGAGAGAGAAGAGGGAAGCTCGTTAAAGAACAACGATGAGATGAGAGAAAAGAGTGAAAGATGAAAACAGGAAGAAGAGAGGAAGAAAGAAGAGAAACAGACGACAGACAGATGGAAAGAAGCAGCGAGCTGACCTGTGTGTGTGTCATTTTAACACGTGTTATATTATATTTGTGTTATGTTATATTATGTGGAGTCATGTGACCTCACATGAGGATCTCAGCAGTCGAGTCATCCTCAGATTTTACATTATTATACTAAACAATAGATAATTGTATTCAAGTGCGTCTGTGTTTCACTGCTGCACAACCAGCTGCCAGTTGTGGATAAATGAAGTAATTGATTGATAGATTGATTGATTTGTCACATCTTCTCAGTCAAACATCTTTGTTAAAGTTTTATTGGTGATGAAGTGAGACGCAGCTGCTGGAGCCTCTGTTCATCTGTGCAGCTGGCGTTCATTCACTCGCTAATTAAAACCAGTCTGATTAGCGTGTGTGTGTGTGTGTGTGTGTGTGTGTGTGTGTGTGTGTGTGAGTGTGTGTGTGTGTGAGTGTGTGTGTGTGTGTGCGTATCTCCAGTGATGAATGAGCTCTAATTTGGGCAGTGAGCTGCTCTAATGACGTCTATAAACGAGCTCCCTTTTGTTCATATTTAACTATTCAGACTCGGCTTCCCCGTTTCCCCTCCAGCTCGCCGCTTCTACACAATATTGATTGTGTTGCTAAATTAAGCTCCACATTTTAATGTTTAAAAAGATTCCCCCCATTCTCATACTAGTTTGCCAGAATTAAATAAATGATGGTGTTTTAATGACTTCTGTGCTGCTCGATTCAGAAAAGTCAAGTTTCTTCTGCTTTATTTAGTTTGACTGATGCAGTTTGAGTTTTCTTACTGTTTGCAGGCTCCGTGTTGCGAGCAGCGGCTGAGCGGCACTCTGATGACGCAGCTGGTGAACGCTACGAACAAGGCATGATGGTCCTTATCCAGCTCTAAGCCCAGAACCCTCCTGTCCTCCTGACCCTGAACGTTACACCTGCACACACAGACAGGAGCAGAGTATTATTATGGATATCACATGTTTGAGACCAGCACTAGAAGATTCTACTCTCTTCTTACTTGGACGGGTTGTAGACGTCGATGTCTTCCAGCAGTTTGGATCCGAAGCTGTCGTTGGGATGCGTGCTGGCCAAAACCTTCAGGACTCGGCCGTCGTCTGAGCCCAGGAACATCACGGTCCGGTCCTTGTAGGGACCGGCTGAAACGTCCACCACGATCTGGGTCAGCTTGGACCTGAGAGGGAGAAAGACAGAATATGAAATCCTGTTTTAAAACCTTTAAAGGCCTCATATTCTGCTTTTAGTGGTTTCCTGTTATTTATGTCCTGATGTCGGATGTTGAGGTGAATGTCTGTAGAAATGCTGCCTGCAAGTCAAAAGTCAGGGCTTCAATCTGCTCTGACGCTGCATTTGCAATGTTTTCTTTTACTGTCATACCCATAAACATGCGTCTGTTCTGTAGCCTTGGTTGCTAAGGTGGTTGCTAAGGTGGTTGCTAAGGTGTTTCCATGTGTTGTTCAGCTCCAACATGTACGGATGGATCTGAGAAGTTGACATTTAGAGTAAAGAAGGAGAAGAAGAAGTGAAATCCTGCTACTATAGTTTGTTTACGTAGCCTCCGGAGCCGGAGGAAGCTTCCTGAAGCTGACCAATCAGAACAGAGTGGGCTCATCAGGAGGCGGGGCCTTAAAGAGACAGGAGCTAAAACGGCCTGTTTCAGACAGAGGCTGAACTGAGGGGCTGCATAAAGGACCAGTAGAAGATAAATAAGGAGTTTTAAATTGGAAATCATACAAAGATATTCCAGTAGAGCCCCAGAATATAAATATAGAGCTGGACATGTGCTGAATATGTGGCTGCATGTGTAATCAAAACTAAGTCTCAATAAAAACAGACCCTCTTCCTCTTAAATTAGCACCGATGAAGACGGAGGCGCTGCTGACTGAACGGCCTCCTGTAGCTGAAATGATTCGATGGTTAATGGTTTGCCAGTTTTCCATGACAGTAAACTCAACATGTTTGTGACTGTTGCTCAGACAAAACAAGTCATCTGAACATGTTCACTTGAGAGAATAATGATCAGCATTTTATCCACTGAACAATCAACAGATTATCAGTCATCCTACGATGGACCAATACGACCCGTCAGAGACTGTAGATGTATGTGGTCTCCGTGAGGACAAGTCCCTCAGACTGATGTTATCTAACAGTGAGAGGATCTCTGCATCATTATCTGGGTCAGCTCAGGCCTTTCTGGAGAGGAGGCTAATTCATACGTGGAATTAAGAGTCTGATTCTTGTTCCAGACTAGTAATTACAATCCATCAGAAACTCATCTGAAACCTGCAGACGCAGATTAAAGAAGGTTTTTAGAGCAGCGAGGCAGACGCACAGAGAGGGAAGCGTTTCCTGTCGACCGCCGACTAATCAAAGATGATTCCAACGATTATCTTCAGGCTTCAGTTCACATTCTCCACTTTATCTCTGACCTCACAGTTCTTCTTCTACACTTTAGGCTCATGTGAATATTTCAATGATGAAAAGTAACTAAATACATTTACTCAAATACTGCAGTATTTCCATGTGATGCTACTTTATACTTCTGACCCCTAGGTTGGGAACCACTGGACTAAACTAGCTAACTGTATATAAAGTAGTGTAAACTAGCTCCACCTCCAGCAGCTACAACAGTAACATGCTGCTCTAACACTGATGCTTCACTATTAATAATCTAATGATGTCATATATAATAATATATCAGTCAGAGGGACCAAACCACTACTTTTACTGCAATACTTTAACTACATCAAGCTCATAATACTTATGTACTTTTACTGCAATACTTTAACTACATCAAGCTCATAATACTTATGTACTTTTACTGCAATACTTTAACTACATCAAGCTCATAATACTTATGTACTTTTACTGCAGTACTTCTTCCACTGCTGGTGGTTATTGATTAAAACAAATCCTATTCTTGAACTTGAGATCAGATTAACGGCTACATTTAGATGCTAAAACAGTTTTTAAACTCTCAGTATTGCAGAGTGAGATAACGTCGTCTTTTATCAGCCACGCTGGCAGTGAGGAGATTGAAGATAATTCTACTGTTGCATCTTGTAAGTCAGTGTGTTCAGGAGTGTAATTATCCATCAGAGAGCAGCAGAGCACAGAGGAAGAACAAAGTCTTTTTCTATTACAAGTACATTTTTATCATCCTCCATAAATCAAGTTGACACAAACAAGACTAGATCAAAACCTCGTATGTGTCTGAACCACTGATGGTCAATGTGTTACAGGGACAGTCAGCGGTCGTGTCTATAATGTGAATTCCTGAATATTAAATGTTCATCTGTAGTTTTCTGTAGTGGTCCCAGTAATATTTGCTGGTAAAGTGTACTGAAGTAGCATCACATGACTGGTTAAGCTACGTTTGAGTCAAAAAAAAAAAAAAAAGGTATAAATGCAGCTGCAAGAACAAAACTTTTGACTCATATCTTGGGATGTTTGATTTGAAAAAGAACTTTTAATTTGAATTAAAACTTCTAATTATGTGTTAACTCCTCCTGCTTTCCTCTGCTTCTATCTGTGGATGTCTGTATGGTCTCATCCATATGTTTATGTAGGATTAGCATGCTAGGCTAACAGTCTTTATATCCGCGCTGTGAGAACACACAAACACTGTAAACACACCTGTCACCTGCCCAGCACAGTGCTGTTAAACCAGAAACACCACAGCTACACCTTATTTTTATACAGTCTACAGGCTACACACAGCACGGCTACGCTAATAATGCTAGCCATGCTAACTAGCTGCTAGCTGCCGTGTAGGCTGGTAAGATCTGTGTATCTGTGGGTTGCTGCTCCTGTCAGTGTCTCTGTATATCTGTGGGTTGCTGCTCCTGTCAGTGTCTCTGTGTATCTGTGGGTTGCTGCTCCTGTCAGTGTCTCTGTGTATCTGTGGGTTGCTGCTCCTGTCAGTGTCTCTGTGTATCTGTGGGTTGCTGCTCCTGTCAGTGTCTCTGTGTATCTGTGGGTTGCTGCTCCTGTCAGTGTCTCTGTGTATCTGTGGGTTGCTGCTCCTGTCAGTGTCTCTGTGTATCTGTGGGTTGCTGCTCCTGTCAGTGTCTCTGTGTATCTGTGGGTTGCTGCTCCTGTCAGTGTCTCTGTGTATCTGTGGGTTGCTGCTCCTGTCAGTGTCTCTGTGTATCTGTGGGTTGCTGCTCCTGTCAGTGTCAGAGCCTCCGTGTGAGACACGTCGTTGGTAAATGTGTGTTTTAAACCTGCGGTCTCAGTCCTGCTGACAGAGAGCAGCGCTCGGGGCTTCGCTGTAAACGCCCCTGAGGACGTAACACAAACTGCTCCTGCTGATTCATTTTGAAAGAGCAACGGCCAATAGGGAAACTCCAACACTGGGCCAGCCGACCAATGGTGTAGCTTCATCACTCAGACATTCGGGGTTATAGTGCTGCAGATATCCTGCATGTGTGTTATCTCCTACTTACCTGCTGGACGTCCTGGTGAAGCAGGGCCGGTCGTTGACGGAGGGAACGGCTTCGTCCATCAGCGGATACGACTTGATAAACGTCAGCATCTCGTCTGGAAATTGAACAGATGACTTGTATTCTGCGGCCGGACCGTCGCCTGCACACGTACCAGGTCTGCAGGAAACAAAGCAAACAAAGACATTTCAGATCTGTTCTCGTTTAAATGCTGCTGTAAACTCTTAGACGTGTCCCACAGGATCTCACCTCGGCCGGGGAACCTGCTCGTCAGGTACCGGAGTCCAGGACGAGTCGCTGGTCCGCTGCTCCTTAAACTTCCCATTAAAGACTTTCTCTATGTCGTCCATGTAGAAAGCACAAACTGCAGAGCCGGGGATGCTGCAGAGACACACAGAGCCACGTTCAACAAGCTTCAATAATTCTGTCTTGACATTTGGAAAAGAGACTCTGATACTGCATGAATGCCAAGAAAGCTCAGTCCAAACCCTAAAACCTGAACTGACATCGACTCAATAAACCAAAACTGAAACTAAATCAAACAAACTTCCTCCCAAGACTCCAAAACCCTGAAAACTTTTAAATTAAAACCCTTGAAATGTGATGAAAGCCGCAGAGCTCTGTGCTGTATCTCTGACTCACAGTACATTCAGACATTACATCATCCAGACTGTATGAGTGTGAACACACATGTACAACATACGGACACATGTGAGTCTATCTATGGAGCAGGAAGTACAGCAGGAATACAAACATCCTCTAACACCTCAGTCTTTATGGTCCTGAATAAAGACGGAGAAGCAGAATCATCCAGTATTTAGAAAGACTTACACAAAACATATTTAAAACATATCAGTACAAACAAATTCAAACAGGTAAATAAGAACAAGTTTAGTGAATAAATGATGTCATACAGGAAACATGTGACTAAACGTCCCTGAAGCTTCCGCCTCGCTGCAGAGACCAAACATGGCGGCAGACGTTTCTCTGCGTCCGTATCACTGACGCAGAGCTGCTATCAAAACGCCTCCATCAGCAGGAAGTGATGTCACGTTTCCATGGCTTCAGCTGTGTTCATCACATCTTCTGTTTCTGCTTTACTGCAGTCGAATCAGAATCAGCACCAACTGTTCACTGCTAATATTCACTAAACAAACATTCATTCACAGTTTCTTTCATCGACTTTCTGAAATTTCAGTTAAAATGTGTTTTGACGTTTGGACGGAAAGCTGACGGCTGCAGCTCAGACGCAGGAAGACTGTGGATGAGGAGTCTGCAATCACCTCAACACCTGGATGACCAAAACCCACCAAATAATCTCATGAGGATGAAACCAAGCTGCCTGGTTTTCTGATGGTATGAAAGATGGTCTGATGGTTTGACAGAAGAAGAAGAAGAAGAAGAAGAAGAAGAAGAAGAAGAAGAAGAAGAAGAAGAAGTGAGTGTTCACCTGTTGGCCTGAGTGGTGAAAACTCCGACTACAGCAGGTCTCTGGTTGATCTGCAGCACGTTGGTGAGAGACTGAAGCACGTCGAAGTAGAAGAAGGAATCTCCAGGAACCGAACAGTTCAGACGAGCCTGAACAGACACGAGGTCAGAGGTCAGAGGTCAGAGTGCGTCTGGATATACAAACATTACAGACTCAGTGGAAAATGACTTCCAGAGTTGATTATTTCAGAAGAGTCACCTTGAGGAAGGAGGTCCAGTATCTCTCCAGGACTCTGGGAGATCCGCCGTTATCGTTCTTACAGACGCGAGCGACCCGAGAAAACACCACCTGCAGAGAGAAGCAGGTTCACACGACTCGTGTAACAACATCACACTTAGTTTCACTGTCGGGCTGCTGAAAGAAACCACAACGTTTTAATCATCTTATTGTTCTCTAAAACTAAATGAGTTACTTAAAGGATCATTCTGCTGATTTTGGATCCAAACCAACATTGAACTGATCTACCGGTCCAGAGGTTTGGATCTGCAGTACAACAACCTGTAAACGGAGAAGCGCTCCTGCACATGCTCAGTAGCGTCTGCTGTACACAGAACTGCTCTCTGGAGACTTATATGGACGTCTGTGAATAATATCTGTTATCAATTCACACAAATATAAAACGTCAGCGGACTTTACTTCTGGATGGAGACGTTGACAGAGAGACAGGCGTACCTTGCCCAGGGCGGTGTACTCCACGGCGATCTCACTGAGGAAGAAGTAGACGTAGTTACCGTAGTCGATGGCGTGCAGGAAGTGCGGCTCTGCAGAGACGGAGAAGAACACGGTGTTAAAACTCTCCTCACATCTCTTCTCTCAACACGTCCCAGCAGTTATCGGGTGATAAAAGGTTGTTATTTCATTTTCTCCGCCTGCTTCGCCTACTTTTACTTTATAGTTATTTTTCCCAGGATGCCTTTCAAACGCCAGACAGGAAATATGAGCCTGTTGGTTTATACGACCGCTGAGTTTCATCAAACTGGGTTTTAGGATCTGTGGAAGCAAAGAATCTCAATAATGATCTTATATATAGATCAATAAGACACTGAATATCTAAATCAACATGTTTTACTTCCATCTGGCTGTTTGACAATTAATGTTTAAAAGCACATTTATTGATTATTAATCATTTAATTAATCAATGAATCTATAAAATGTCTGCTGAAAATATCCCATCATGTGACTGACCCTGAACGCGTCATGTGACTGACCCTGAACGCGTCATTTGACCGACCCTGAACGCGTCATGTGACCCACCCTGAACGCGTCATGTGACTGACCCTGAACATGTCATGTGACCGACCCTGAACATGTCATGTGACTGACCCTGAACGCGTCATGTGACTGACCCTGAACGCGTCATGTGACCGACCCTGAACGCGTCATGTGACTGACCCTGAACGCGTCATGTGACCCGTTCTGAGCGCGTCATGTGACTGACCCTGAACATGTCATGTGACTGACCCTGAACGCGTCATGTGACTGACCCTGAACATGTCATGTGACTGACCCTGAACGCGTCATGTGACTGACCCTGAACGCGTCATGTGACCCACCCTGAACGCGTCATGTGACTGACCCTGAACGCGTCATGTGACCCGTTCTGAACGCGTCATGTGACTGACCCTGAACATGTCATGTGACTGACCCTGAACGCGTCATGTGACTGACCCTGAACATGTCATGTGACTGACCCTGAACGCGTCATGTGACTGACCCTGAACATGTCATGTGACCGACCCTGAACGCGTCATGTGACCCGTTCTGAACGCGTCATGTGACTGACCCTGAACGCGTCATGTGACTGACCCTGAACGCGTCATGTGACTGACCCTGAACGCGTCATGTGACTCACCCTGAACGCGTCATGTGACCGACCCTGAACATGTCATGTGACCGACCCTGAACGCGTCATGTGACTGACCCTGAACGTGTCATGTGACCCACCCTGAACGCGTCATGTGACTGACCCTGAACATGTCATGTGACCCACCCTGAACGCGTCATGTGACTGACCCTGAACGCGTCATGTGACCCGTTCTGAACGCGTCATGTGACCCGTTCTGAACGCGTCATGTGACCCGTTCTGAACGCGTCATGTGACTGACCCTGAACGCGTCATGTGACCCGTTCTGAACGCGTCATGTGACCCGTTCTGAACGCGTCATGTGACCCACCCTGAACGCGTCATGTGACCGACCCTGAACGCGTCATGTGACCCACCCTGAACGCGTCATGTGACCCACCCTGAACGCGTCATGTGACCCGTTCTGAACGCGTCATGTGACCCGTTCTGAACGCGTCATGTGACCCACCCTGAACGCGTCATGTGACCGACCCTGAACGCGTCATGTGACTCACCCTGAACGCGTCATGTGACCGACCCTGAACGCGTCATGTGACTCACCCTGAACATGTCATGTGACTGACCCTGAACGCGTCATGTGACCCGTTCTGAACGCGTCATGTGACCCACCCTGAACGCGTCATGTGACCGACCCTGAACGCGTCATGTGACTCACCCTGAACGCGTCATGTGACCGACCCTGAACGCGTCATGTGACTCACCCTGAACATGTCATGTGACTGACCCTGAACGCGTCATGTGACTGACCCTGAACATGTCATGTGACCGACCCTGAACACGTCATGTGACCGACCCTGAACGTGTCATGTGACTGACCCTGAACGCGTCATGTGACCCGTTCTGAACGCGTCATGTGACTGACCCTGAACGTGTCATGTGACCCACCCTGAACGCGTCATGTGACCGACCCTGAACATGTCATGTGACTGACCCTGAACGCGTCATGTGACTGACCCTGAACATGTCATGTGACTGACCCTGAACGCGTCATGTGACTGACCCTGAACGCGTCATGTGACCGACCCTGAACGCGTCATGTGACCGACCCTGAACGCGTCATGTGACCGACCCTGAACGTGTCATGTGACCGACCCTGAACGCGTCATGTGACTGACCCTGAACGCGTCATGTGACCGACCCTGAACATGTCATGTGACTGACTCTGAACACGTCATGTGACCGACCCTGAACGTGTCATGTGACCGACCCTGAACGTGTCATGTGACCGACCCTGAACATGTCATGTGACTGACCCTGAACGCGTCATGTGACTGACCCTGAACATGTCATGTGACTGACCCTGAACACGTCATGTGACCGACCCTGAACGTGTCATGTGACTGACCCTGAACGCGTCATGTGACCCGTTCTGAACGCGTCATGTGACTGACCCTGAACGTGTCATGTGACCCACCCTGAACGCGTCATGTGACTGACCCTGAACGCGTCATGTGACCGACCCTGAACGTGTCATGTGACTGACCCTGAACGCGTCATGTGACTGACCCTGAACGCGTCATGTGACTCACCCTGAACGCGTCATGTGACCCGTTCTGAACATGTCATGTGACTGACCCTGAACTCGTCATGTGACTGACCCTGAACATGTCATGTGACTGACCCTGAACGCGTCATGTGACTGACCCTGAACATGTCATGTGACTGACCCTGAACACGTCATGTGACCGACCCTGAACGTGTCATGTGACTGACCCTGAACGCGTCATGTGACCCGTTCTGAACGCGTCATGTGACTGACCCTGAACGTGTCATGTGACCCACCCTGAACGCGTCATGTGACTCACCCTGAACGCGTCATGTGACCGACCCTGAACATGTCATGTGACTGACCCTGAACGCGTCATGTGACTGACCCTGAACGCGTCATGTGACCGACCCTGAACGTGTCATGTGACCGACCCTGAACGTGTCATGTGACTGACCCTGAACGCGTCATGTGACTGACCCTGAACGCGTCATGTGACCGACCCTGAACGTGTCATGTGACCGACCCTGAACGTGTCATGTGACCGAGACCGA
>NC_056547.1:99606-109606 GCF_910596095.1 Thunnus maccoyii
GTCATTCTAGCAGTGATCTCGTATTTCAGAGAGTTTGTTTCGTTTCTTCGTTGTTTTGAAAGGATTCTTGGAGCAGAACGCTGCAGGAACGTGTCCACTTACACAGATAAGCCTTCAGCGTTTCTGTCCACAGAATCAGCTGATAGTCAGCTGACTGTTATTCATTCATCATGTTATTCACCTGCCGTCACCTTCACAGGCAGAACAAGAGCCGATCAATCAATACAGACACTGTTGATACATTCAGAACATGTAAACAGCAGGAGATCTGTGTGATGTAAACAGCTGTGTGTGCAGATTACGCTTCACTAAACACGACGGGGAGAAAAAAACTACAGTCGCAGCATAAAAAGGTTTCATGTCATCAGAGTCAGAGTCAGAGGAAGAGTTTCCTCTGCATCAGACGTTTGTGAATTAACTGTAAAAAACATGACACATCTACATATCTGAGGACCAGATGTGCAAAACAGTCG
The DNA here is from genome assembly GCF_910596095.1 of Thunnus maccoyii. Classification (NCBI taxonomy): domain Eukaryota; kingdom Metazoa; phylum Chordata; class Actinopteri; order Scombriformes; family Scombridae; genus Thunnus; species Thunnus maccoyii. Next base: position 100,080 of record NC_056547.1, read on the forward strand.
AGCAAGAATAATTAAAACCTGCAACAGCTGCGAAGGTTCATCATTTAAAAACATGTTACAGCAGCAGTGTGATACCTGCAGACAGAGAGCTAGCGTTAGCATTAGCTCCCAGCAGCTAATCAGACTGAATGCAGTGTCAGTGCACTATAATATCCAGTGTGTGTGTGTGTCAGGTGACCTCCACGTCCTCTGAGAGTCTTTACACGTTTACTGAGCAACAAATACAAAGATCATCAATATTAGAACAATTAACAACTAATTAGATTCATTTAAAAACTACAGATGTTATGTAAACACTCAGCGTAGCGTTCAGTGGCGAGCTCGTGATGAAGCTTCCTGCTGATCTGATTGGACGTTCTAGTGTGACGTAGTAACAAATAGTAACAAATACTAACGAGCAGTAACGAACAGTAACGAGCAGTAACGAATACTAACGAGCAGTAACGAATACTAACGAGCAGTAACGAACAGTAACGAGCAGTAACGAGCAGTAACTAGCTGTAACGAGTAGTAACTAGCTGTAACGAGTAGTAACGAGCAGTAACGAGCACTAACGAGCTGTAACGAGCAGTAACGAGCAGTAACTAGCTGTAACGAGTAGTAACTAGCTGTAACGAGTAGTAACGAGCAGTAACGAGCACTAACGAGCTGTAACGAGCAGTAACGAGTAGTACCGAGCAGTAACGAGCAGTAACGAGCAGTAACGAGCAGTAACTAGCTGTAACGAGTAGTAACTAGCTGTAACGAGTAGTAACGAGCAGTAACGAGCACTAACGAGCTGTAACGAGCAGTAACGAGTAGTACCGAGCAGTAACGAGCAGTAACTAGCTGTAACGAGTAGTAACAAGCCGTAACGAGCACTAACGAGCTGTAACGAGCAGTAACCAACTCAACACTGCAAACATCAACATTTCAAATAAGTTAAAAACAGTGAAGAGACAGAAGTGAATAATTTTCCAGCAGGAGGCCTCAACATCACCCTTCATCATACCCTCATCATCACTGTTACGGTTCCAGCACCTTACATTTTTCAACCTTTTAATCATTAAAAAGGGTTTTTTTTTCTGTTTTACAGGCAGTTTCTTGACTCTCAGTTTGTAACATCTGTCTCATGTCGAGTCCGTCTGTCAAATCTAAGAAATCCTTCCTGTGATGACGTCTCGGGCTGTCTTCAGGGGTCTCCAGAGGTCTTCAGGGGTCTCCAGAGGTCTTCAGGGGTCTCTAGACGTCTTCAGGGGTCTTCAGGGGTCTCTAGAGGTCTTCAGAGGTCTCCAGAGGTCTCCAGAGGTCTTCAGGGGTCTCCTGGGGTCTCCTGGGGTTCCTCTGTCTCACCCACATCTCTTTGTTTGTGCAGCAGTCTGAATCCTCTCAGTCAGCCTCGACTCATTTGGATAATTGAAAGATCTTGTTCTCCTCGTCGTCCTGGCGTGTTTTCTGCTGCCTGAACATGATCTTCCTGCCAGCGGGGACATCTGTCATTTATACGGCGGGACTAATCCGTCACACGGGGCTCAAACAGGAAGTTCGCTCGTCTTCTGCTCCCTGCGGACATCACACTGATTTATATAAAAGGCTGACAGTCACACTCGATCAGGGAGGGCGGAGTTTGATCCATTACACATTTACTGCAGCATGAATCAATATGACTGGTTTCACCTGAACATGTTTAACCCTTCGCTTCACTGTGACTGCTGATCTATGAACACTGACATGAACATATTATATTCACACATTAGACTCAGATAATCCAGATACAGCAGAGGACACGACCGAGACCTTCAACGCAGTCTGACAGTAATAAATCCTTCAATGCTGGAAGGAAACAGATAAAGATGCATCACTGACACGTCATCACACATCAATATTTATTCATTCAACTATTTTCTGTCAGTTTGAACTTGATTCTCTTTAAAAGCAGCAACATTTTGATCTAAGTTGAGATGCAGCTCCTTTTATTCATCACAGGTCTGTAATTATTGTCTTTAACAACTGAACATATTCAGATGTTTATTCTGAGCAACAGTCACAAACATGTTGAGTTTACAATCAGCAGCACATATATAGTTGAGTACGGCTGTTGACGGCACTGAGCAGGTCTGGATCCTCCTCGCCGGTTCCAGACCACCAGGGTTTGACTTCCTGTGTAGATCAATGACCAGATCCCCCCTCCATCTGCCCCCCCCCCCACCCCCCCCGTCCTCCTCTCTGGAAGCTGTTAATGACCAAATCGCTGAATTTGCCTTCACGCTGCCGACCTTAATCTCATTACCAATTATCAGCCTTCATAATAAACACCTCAGCCGGGCCGCCGCGACCTCTCTGACACCAATCTCATTAAAACCTCACAGTCGTTCTGACATTCTCACAATAACAGTTAATCCACGCCGTCGCGGTGGGCGGACAGGCGGTGATCTGTGGTCTGAAGCATCCGGCACACAAACAGGAAGCTGCGACCGGCTGATTCCTGTCAATTATCTAAACGAAGCAGCAGCAGAATCTCAGATGGACGACGGTCAGCGTTCAGACCAACAGACAGGAAGCTGCGAGCAAACAGCGTTCAGACCAACAGACAGGAAGCTGCGAGCCAACAGCGTTCAGACCAACAGACAGGAAGCTGTGAGCCAACAGCGTTCAGACCAACAGACAGGAAGCTGCGAGCCAACAGCGTTCAGACCAACAGACAGGAAGCTGCGAGCCAACAGCGTTCAGCTGTGTTCAAAGCGCCCTGTAGTCTGTTTCTATGACGACGTCTTTGAAAAGAGCAATTAGACGTTTTATTATCATATTTTTGTTAAATGTCATGTACACATCATCATCACATCTCCATCACATCTCCATCACATCTCCATCACATCTCCATCACATCATCATCACATCTTCATCACATCTCCATCACATCTCCATCACATCATCATCACATCTCCATCACATCTCCATCACATCTCCATCACATCTCCATCACATCTCCATCACATCTTCATCACATCATCATCACATCTTCATCACATCTCCATCACATCTTCATCACATCTCCATCACATCTCCATCACATCTCCATCACATCTCCATCACATCTTCATCACATCATCATCACATCTCCATCACATCTTCATCACATCTCCATCACATCTCCATCACATCTTCATCACATCTCCATCACATCATCATCACATCTTCATCACATCTCCATCACATCTCCATCACATCTCCATCACATCTTCATCACATCTTCATCACATCTCCATCACATCTCCATCACATCTCCATCACATCTCCATCACATCTCCATCACATCATCATCACATCTTCATCACATCTCCATCACATCTCCATCACATCTTCATCACATCATCATCACATCTTCATCACATCTGTAGAGTAAAGTCCCTGAATCTTTCTTCTTCTGGCTGATAATATAACGTAACTCACTGATCATCTAAACAACCTCCTGCAAACAGGAAGGATCAGATGAGGAACCTTCATCTCCTGCAGGGTCACCAAACCAGACCACTGACCCAAACCACCTTTGATCCTTCAAACTACAAGAGCAGCAAGATGTAAAGACCAGTTCACAGCCCAGTATGAACTGATGGTACCATTTAGATAAACGACCCCACCACTGGTTATCATAACTCACCTCTAAGAGCCAATCAGAGACGAGCTGCCACCATCTTTAATCCCACTGTGGATTTTGACTTTCAGGACTTGAATGACCAACCCAAGAACTGATCACTGGATAAACCAGCATAAGACACAAGACCTGCTGCACTATATGCCATGCTCCACTCACACACACACACACACACACACACACACACACACACACACACACACACACACACACACACACACACACACGTTTCAGCACACATGTGAACTGTGGATTAACTGTAACATTTACTATCTCATTTAAAATAAAGTAAACAAACTGCTGTGAGTAGAAGTCATGGCCCGGCAGCGCGTCGCTAACTGGGATCAAACCAGTATCTACCGGGTCCGTAGTGACGTCTGCAGACGTTTACATAATGTTTAATGTGCCGCGGCGGAGCAGCTGATTAGCATCTAGATGCTAACTGATATTAGCGGTGCACTTTTCCCGGTGAATGTTTGTTTGGCGGCGCGTTCAACAAACTAAACTGCAGGACGAGACGTGCGTTCATGATGATTTGGACGAAGGCTGTTGTTTCATTCACTACTGTGTTTAAAGGAGGAAGGTATCAGGCCTCATATTGCAATTTAATTTAACAGTTGAACATTTAATATTTTATATATTTTAAGATTTTATTTAAACATTGAACATCTTGAATGTGGAATACAAAGTTTTATGTGTCCCCCCCCCCCTTTTTTTTTTTTGCTGATAAAAATGATCCATGACTCAAATCCGTGATTCGATCTGAACCGTGAGTTTAGTGATCCGTTACATCCCAACAAACACACACACACACGGACCCCTGCCATTCAGTCAGATCAAGAAGAATGTACTTTATGTACTTTATTTAGACTTTTATTCCACTGCCTTAAAGCCAGGACATGAACCACTAACATAGTTCCACCATCCATGATAACACCATCATGTTTAGAACCGTTCTGCTTGGTTCACTGTCTGAACGTTAAAGCTACTATCAAACTTGCAAAATTAGGAATCCTGCAATTGTTAAATTGTAAATACTTTGTTTAATGGAGTAACTGTATTCAGGAACTGAACCCGCCTGTCTGTGGACCTGCACACACACACACTCATGTCATCACCTGTGTGTGTGTGTGTGTGTGTGTGTGTGTGTGTGTGTGTGTGTGTGTGTGTGTTGGCCTTGATTTGGCGCCCTGAGTGCTAGACTGAGAAAGTGGAATCAGTTTTCATCCTGACAGGCACCAGCTTCTCCCACTGTGTATGTGTGTGTGTGTGTGTGTGTGTGTGTGTATATGTGTGTGTGTGTGTGTGTGTGTGTGTGTGTATATGTGTGTGTGTGTGTGTGTGTGTGTGTGTGTGTGTGTGTATGTGTGTGTATGTGTGTGTATATGTGTGTGTATATGTGTGTGTATATGTGTGTGTATATGTGTGTGTGTGTGTATATGTGTGTGTGTGTGTCAGAATGAAGGACAAACTCTAAAACAGACTTTATAACAGACAGGGACCTGAGAGACCACCTAGAAAACAAAAACAAGACAATGAGCAGAACGAAAGTGGAGCGACAGTGCAGCCCCCCCCCCCTCCTCCTCCTCCTCCTCCTCCTCCTCCTCCTCCTCTTCCTCCTCCTCCCCCTCCTCTTCCTCCCCCCCCCCCTTCCTCCTCCTCCTCCTCCTCCTCTTCCTCCTCCCCCCCCCCCTCCTCTTCCTCTTCCTCCCCCTCCTCCTCCTCCTCCCCCTCCTCTTCCTCCTCCTCCACCTCCTCCTCCTCCTCTTCCTCTTCCTCCCCCTCCTCCTCCCCCTCCCCTTCCTCCCCCCCCTCCCCCTCCTCCTCCTCCTCCTCCTCCCCCTCCTCCTCCTCCCCCCCCCCTTCCTCCTCCTCCTCCCCCTCCTCCTCCTCTTCCTCCTCCTCCCCCTCCTCCTCCTCCCCCCCCCCCCCCCCCCCTTCCTCCTCCTCCTCCTCTTCCTCTTCCTCCCCCTCCTCTTCCTCCTCCTCCTCTTCCTCCCCCCCCCCCTCCTCCTCCTCCTCCTCCTCTTCCTCCTCCTCCCCCTCCTCTTCCTCCTCCTCCTCTTCCTCCCCCCCCCCCCTCCTCCTCCTCCCCCTCCTCTTCCTCCTCCTCCTCCTCTACAGTATTAATGATGACACCATGCAGCGAGCACAGAACTAATCCGAGCTGTAATCGATCTGCAGGCTCAGATTGTTAAAGTGTGAAATCCTGATTTCATGCAGCTTGGATCTGTGTGTGTCTGCTCGGATCAGAGAACGCGTGACGACGCTCGCCAACTCATCCTGGCTGCGACACGCGCCGGCTTCCTCTTCATCATAAAGTCTTTTAGAATAAATGAGAAAGCTGATGGAGCTCAACTCAAATCTACACACACGATGCTGAAAGGCTGAACATATTGATTACACTGATCATTCTGGCTTCAGTCCTGAACAACCTGAAATCTGGACCTGAAGCTGAACTTACGAGCATCCAGGTCCACTCTGCAGTCTGGGGTCTAGATCAGATCTGAGCCATCTGTGGTCTACATCTGATTCATATCGGATCTGTCAACCCAGTGGGTTAAAGTTCACAGCACTTCCTGAAACAGTCACAAAGTTCAACCTATAGATGTGTGTAGATGTACGAGTTAGGATCTAACATCCACCTGATGGAACTTTGTCCAGACGTCAGTCGTCTGAAAGTCGTCCTGACGTCCTTCTACACAAATCTACAGACTGAATTTTGTGACTATTTCTGAGCTGAATGTCACTCAGATCAGACCTCTGTGTGTTTGTTTTAACGTCTCGGTCCTCTGCACGTATCAGAGGTGTCGGTGCCTCACAGCTGGTAAAATAAATATATTGCATCCTCTTCCTCATCCTCATCATCTGTACTGACTGCTGACCACAACACATGCACATGTATGATCTGATGTTACGCAACTTAGAAAAGCTAAAGCAAGTTTCTGTCTTGAAATCATTAGAGAATCAAAAGGCAACAGTAAAACACTGGAAGAGCACAAATTAACTGTCTGGCAGCAAACAGCTCAATATAAACAGATTAGCTGTTACAACAAATTTTAACAACTATTTTATAAATTCTGTCCTGGAATCAGGTCAGAACCTCACAAATACTCAGATCTGCTTTAAAACATAAAGAAACTATAACCTCCCCTAGAACTCAAATAACAAGTGTCTTATAAAAACCCTTCATATATATATCTGGAGGTAAACATCTCTACTCCCGACATCTCAGGTCGTTCAGCAGAACAACTGACTGACCAGAAAACAACATTCAGCTGCTGCTCATTAAATCAATCTAGATAACTTTAATGTAAACAAATGAAAAAGACAAACACATGATTGACGAGAGCCGTGATGCTGTTTACATAAAAATCCTCCTGAACCATCAAACACTCCTCAACAAACCGGCTACAACCTTTCCATCAACGCACCAAACTGGATTAAATCTGACCTAAATGGCCGACAGCAGCGCTGCATCATGGGAGCGCCGCAGGGTTGGACTGTAGGACTGCTGCTCTTCAGTATGCAGACGACACTGTGATTTACACCCACTGACTCCCGTCTCTCTGAGAGACTGTAACTCTGTACTTTACCAACAGAAACACACTGAGACTGTCCCGACATCTACATAAACATCTACATAAACATCTACATAAACATCTACATAAACATCTACATAAACATCTACATGAACATCTACATAAACATCTACATAAACATAAACATCTACATAAACATCTACATAAACATCTACATAAACATCTACATAAACATCTACATAAACATAAACATCTACATAAACATCTACATAAACATCTACATAAACATCTACATAAACATCTACATAAACATCTACATGAACATCTACATAAACATCTACATAAACATCTACATAAACATCTACATAAACATCTACATAAACAGACAAAAAATGATAAATGTGGATGAATTTAACCGTTAACATCCACCGGGCCAGTTGTTGGAGATGATGGGAGAGGTTCAGGGACACCAGTGACACCACAAACTATAAACCAGCTCCCATAAGATCCGGCCTGAAGGTCTGGAATATGATACAGGTTGACAGGATGTAGAAGGTTTGTGGTGTTCTGCATAGTTCTGGCATAAAGCAAGTCCTGATTATTGTTATTCATGTCTGACTCATTATAGACGAGGACCAAACACTTTGTTGTTCTTTATTGGAACTGATGTAGAAACTAGAAGCCTGAAACCTGCATCAGCTCTTCTGTTAGAAGCTTTTCCATTTGGGTGAAAGTTCTATAAAAAGGGTGGATGTTACGGGGTTAAACACCCCCCCCCCCCCCCCCCTTCTTCTTCTATCTTCTTCTTTCTTCAATTTCTCTTTTTATTCCTTCGTTCTTTGTTCTTGTTATTCTTTCCTCCCTCATCTCTTTTATTTATTCCTTCCTTCCTGTTTCCTTTACTTCTGTTTGTTTTTCCTTCTCTCCTCCTTCAGGTTCTTCCTTCTTTCTCTGATTGTTTATTTCTTTGCTTTCTTCCTCCTTTCATCTCTTCTTTCTTTCCTCATTTTCTTTTTCCAGTCCTTCTGTCTCCCTCACATTCCTTTCCTCCCTCCTCCAGCCCTCCTCCCTCCTCCCTCCCTCCCTCCTCCCTCCTTTCTTTCTTTCCTTTTCTTCCTTTTGTTTTTATTTCCTCCGTCCTTCATCCTTCACCTTTCTTCTTTACTTTTCATCTTTCTTTTTTTTAAATTCCTTTACCCCTCTCTCTCTCCTTCTCTCTCTTTATCAACAACAAAGGTCACTTTCTCAGCTCAGTGACATCCCATCATCCGGTTACCGTGGCAACAGCCACAGCGCCTGTTATCACCTCTGTCTGTCACCTTTTACCTGCTGGATAACAACCTGCTGAGAGACTCTTTCACTTCCTCCTCCATCGTTTCTGCAACAATAAACTTTAAACTCGACTTTATTACGTTTATTATTTTATCATCGACTGAATTAATGAAACCTGCAGCTGTTTGACCTCTGACCTCCCAGACACACACACACACACACACTCACACATATATTTTACGTAAAATCTCAGAACCACAAAAACACTCTCATGTCATTATTATTATTATTATTATTATTATTATTATTAAAAATATCAATTATTTATTTATTCCACACATTCACAACCCGTCCGCAGAGCCTGTCTAAAGGCATTCTGGGAAATGCAGGAACTCAAACCTTCATCACAAAATAACAGAGAGAATACAGGAACACTGTGATGCCTTCAGGGCAGCTGGGAGATTCAGCCGCTCAGCAGCAGCTTCAGTCTTTATGAGGCTGTTCAGTGTGAGATGTTTGTCACTATTAAATGTGTAAAATCTACTTTCATAGCGCTGAAGAAGCAGGAACAGTAAATGCTTTCAGGTACTTACAGAGTATAAACGTGCTGTGACGGACAGGTGAAACCTCCAGCCAATCAGCTGACAGCGCGGGCAGCAGGTACAGGAAGTAAACAGGATGTCAGGAGGTGGGGGTGGACCCCCTCAGATGTCCTGCAACACAGAGCACACAGTGGTGAGTCAACACACAAACGTTCCACCAGTAGACCAGAAACACCAGGAGCTGGTACGGAAGCTGAGCAGGGACAAAAACATGTCAACGCCTTAACTTTTATTTTTACAGAAAGCATCAGTGTTTAAAGTTGTTTTGTTTGTTTTCTTTATGAAATACAATTTTAACTCACAAATTAATCATCTGATCTCTGACCTGCTGATTGATGCGGTTGCCTAGCAACAGCTTGTGTCATCACAGACATCAGTTTTTGCTTTTTAAAAATGTATGTTGTCAAATATTATTCAAACACACAAACATTTATTTTACATTTTAGTGGAAACTGATTCTGTCGGCTGAGTTTTGAGTCT
>NC_056547.1:114606-119606 GCF_910596095.1 Thunnus maccoyii
TGTTGCAGTAAAATCTACTGTTGCAGTAAAATCTTTGCCGTTGCAGTAAAATCTGTGCTGTTGCAGTAAAATCTGTGCTGTTGCAGTAAAATCTACTGTTGCAGTAAAATCTTTGCCGTTGCAGTAAAATCTCTGCTGTTGCAGTAAAATCTGTGCTGTTGCAGTAAAATCTGTGCCGTTGCAGTAAAATCTCTGCCGTTGCAGTAAAATCTCTGCTGTTGCAGTAAAATCTGTGCTGTTGCAGTAAAATCTGTGCCGTTGCAGTAAAATCTGTGCCGTTGCAGTAAAATCTCTGCCGTTGCAGTAAAATCTCTGCTGTTGCAGTAAAATCTGTGCTGTTGCAGTAAAATCTCTGCTGTTGCAGTAAAATCTCTGCTGTTGCAGTAAAATCTGTGCTGTTGCAGTAAAATCTCTGCCGTTGCAGTAAAATCTGTGCTGTTGCAGTAAAATCTGTGCTGTTGCAGTAAAATCTGCCGTTGCAGTAAAATCTGTGCTGTTGCAGTAAAATCTGTGCTGTTGCAGTAAAATCTGCCGTTGCAGTAAAATCTACTGTTGCAGTAAAATCTGTGCTGTTGCAGTAAAATCTGCCGTTGCAGTAAAATCTGCTGTTGCAGTAAAATCTGTGCTGTTGCAGTAAAATCTGCTGTTGCAGTAAAATCTGTGCTGTTGCAGTAAAATCTCTGCCGTTGCAGTAAAATCTGTGCTGTTGCAGTAAAATCTGTGCTGTTGCAGTAAAATCTGTGCTGTTGCAGTAAAATCTGTGCTGTTGCAGTAAAATCTGCTGTTGCAGTAAAATCTGTGCTGTTGCAGTAAAATCTCTGCCGTTGCAGTAAAATCTGTGCTGTTGCAGTAAAATCTGTGCTGTTGCAGTAAAATCTGTGCTGTTGCAGTAAAATCTCTGCCGTTGCAGTAAAATCTGTGCTGTTGCAGTAAAATCTGTGCTGTTGCAGTAAAATCTGTGCTGTTGCAGTAAAATCTGTGCTGTTGCAGTAAAATCTGCCGTTGCAGTAAAATCTGTGCTGTTGCAGTAAAATCTGTGCTGTTGCAGTAAAATCTCTGCTGTTGCAGTAAAATCTTTGCTGTTGCAGTAAAATCTCTGCTGTTGCAGTAAAATCTGTGCTGTTGCAGTAAAATCTACTGTTGCAGTAAAATCTCTGCTGTTGCAGTAAAATCTGTGCTGTTGCAGTAAAATCTACTGTTGCAGTAAAATCTCTGCTGTTGCAGTAAAATCTGTGCTGTTGCAGTAAAATCTCTGCTGTTGCAATAAAATCTCTGCTGTTGCAGTAAAATCTGTGCTGTTGCAGTAAAATCTGTGCTGTTGCAGTAAAATCTCTGCTGTTGCAGTAAAATCTCTGCTGTTGCAGTAAAATCTTTGCTGTTGCAGTAAAATCTGTGCTGTTGCAGTAAAATCTCTGCCGTTGCAGTAAAATCTGTGCTGTTGCAGTAAAATCTGCCGTTGCAGTAAAATCTGTGCTGTTGCAGTAAAATCTCTGCCGTTGCAGTAAAATCTCTGCTGTTGCAGTAAAATCTGCTGTTGCAGTAAAATCTTTGCTGTTGCAGTAAAATCTGTGCTGTTGCAGTAAAATCTGTGCTGTTGCAGTAAAATCTCTGCCGTTGCAGTAAAATCTGTGCTGTTGCAGTAAAATCTCTGCTGTTGCAGTAAAATCTGCCGTTGCAGTAAAATCTACTGTTGCAGTAAAATCTGTGCTGTTGCAGTAAAATCTGCCGTTGCAGTAAAATCTGTGCCGTTGCAGTAAAATCTGTGCCATTGCAGTAAAATCTCTACTGTTGCAGTAAAATCTGTGCTGTTGCAGTAAAATCTTTGCTGTTGCAGTAAAATCTGTGCTGTTGCAGTAAAATCTGCCGTTGCAGTAAAATCTCTGCCGTTGCAGTAAAATCTACTGTTGCAGTAAAATCTGTGCCGTTGCAGTAAAATCTGTGCCATTGCAGTAAAATCTCTACTGTTGCAGTAAAATCTGTGCTGTTGCAGTAAAATCTTTGCTGTTGCAGTAAAATCTGTGCTGTTGCAGTAAAATCTGCCGTTGCAGTAAAATCTCTGCTGTTGCAGTAAAATCTTTGCTGTTGCAGTAAAATCTGCCGTTGCAGTAAAATCTCTGCTGTTGCAGTAAAATCTCTGCTGTTGCAGTAAAATCTGTGCTGTTGCAGTAAAATCTGCCGTTGCAGTAAAATCTGTGCTGTTGCAGTAAAATCTGTGCTGTTGCAGTAAAATCTTTGCTGTTGCAGTAAAATCTCTGCTGTTGCAGTAAAATCTCTGCTGTTGCAGTAAAATCTCTGCTGTTGCAGTAAAATCTCTGCTGTTGCAGTAAAATCTTTGCTGTTGCAGTAAAATCTGTGCTGTTGCAGTAAAATCTTTGCCGTTGCAGTAAAATCTTTGCTGTTGCAGTAAAATCTCTGCTGTTGCAGTAAAATCTACTGTTGCAGTAAAATCTTTGCCGTTGCAGTACATCGGGTCGCAGTCTGTCTGCGAGCTGCAGGTTTCACTGCAGGTAGATTAAAAATAAATAAAATCAATGATCAATAAAAACAAATACTTGGTTCCTTCCTGTGGAGCTGATTGTTATTTATCATTTGATAACAACATAAAGGCCAGTTAACGAGCTTGATCCTCGTTAGGTCATGAATCATGGGATCTTCTCCTCCTCTTCCTCCTCCTCCTCCTCTTCCTCCTCCTCCTCCTCCTCCTCCTCTTCCTCCTCCTCTCCCTCTTCCTCTCTCTTCCTCCTCCTCCTCTGATCGTTTTAATTTTCATCCTTCTTAGATTCTACTTCTCCGATGTTAATGAAACGTTGCAGCCTCGTTAGTCTTCTAATAAACTTGTCATCTGTCTCTCCTTCACATCCTCTTCTTCCTCCTCCTCCTCTTCCTCCTCCTCTTCTTCCTCCTCCTCTTCTTCCTCCTCCTCCTCTTCATCACGTCCAACCTGATTTCTGAAACATATTTTCTTCTCTCTTCCTCTGCAGAATCACTTTCTTAAAAAAATACTTGAAATTTTTTAATTATTTCGTTTGTAACTTTGAAAAGTTTATTTTTATTTCTTCCTCATCATGTCAATCCTTCTTCTAATCAACGTATTGATCAGCTCTTTCTTCCAGTTAACTTTGGTTTCTTTCCCCTGATGAAAAGAGTCGATATTCTCTTAATAAATGAAATGTCTGTGTTCGTTATTTCCACGTCTCCGTCTCGTCCCTCCATCACTCTCTGTCTCATTAGCGGCCTGCTAATGAACTTCCTGTCTGTCACATCGTCTCTTTATCTCTTTATCTTCGTCTCCTCGTGCTTCACGTCTTCTCTTCATTACTCTACTTTCCCCTCATCATCCCGTCTGTCTTTATCAGCCGTCTCTTTATCTCCGTCTCTTTATCAGCCGTCTCTTTATCTCCGTCTCTTTATCTCCGTCTCGTCTCAGTTAAATCGGAATTTTATTTTCTTTTTCTGTGTTTTTGTCTTTCTGACGTTCATCATCGTACGTTAAACGTTTAAAGAAACAAACTTTCACTAAAAGACATTTTATTGATGCTTCCTCGTCCTAATCCTGTTAGCCTCCTGCTGGCCTCCTGCTGGCCTCCTGTTGGCCTCCTGTTGGCCTCCTGTTGGCCTCCTGTTGGCCTCCTGTTGGCCTCCTGCTGGCCTCCTGCTGGCCTCCTGTTGGCCTCCTGCTGGCCTCCTGTTGGCCTCCTGTTGGCCTCCTGTTGGCCTCCTGTTGGCCTCCTGCTGGCCTCCTGCTAGCCTCCTGCTGGCCTCCTGCTGGCCTCCTGCTGGCCTCCTGTTGGCCTCCTGTTGGCCTCCTGTTGGCCTCCTGCTGGCCTCCTGCTGGCCTCCTGTTGGCCTCCTGTTGGCCTCCTGTTGACCTCCTGTTGGCCTCCTGCTGGCCTCCTGCTGGCCTCCTGCTGGCCTCCTGCTGGCCTCCTGTTGGCCTCCTGTTGACCTCCTGTTGGCCTCCTGCTGGCCTCCTGTTGGCCTCCTGCTGGCCTCCTGTTGGCCTCCTGTTGGCCTCCTGTTGGCCTCCTGCTGGCCTCCTGCTGGCCTCCTGCTGGCCTCCTGTTGACCTCCTGCTGGCCTCCTGTTAGCCTCCTGTTGGCCTCCTGTTGACCTCCTGTTGGCCTCCTGCTGGCCTCCTGTTGGCCTCCTGCTGGCCTCCTGTTGACCTCCTGCTGGCCTCCTGTTAGCCTCCTGTTGGCCTCCTGTTGACCTCCTGTTGGCCTCCTGCTGGCCTCCTGTTGGCCTCCTGCTGGCCTCCTGCTGGCCTCCTGTTGGCCTCCTGTTGGCCTCCTGCTGGCCTCCTGTTGGCCTCCTGCTGGCCTCCTGTTGGCCTCCTGTTGGCCTCCTGCTGGCCTCCTGCTAGCCTCCTGCTGGCCTCCTGTTAGCCTCCTGCTGGCCTCCTGCTGGCCTCCTGTTGGCCTCCTGCTGGCCTCCTGTTGGCCTCCTGTTGGCCTCCTGCTAGCCTCCTGCTGGCCTCCTGCTGGCCTCCTGTTGGCCTCCTGCTAGCCTCCTGCTGGCCTCCTGTTGGCCTCCTGCTGGCCTCCTGCTGGCCTCCTGTTGGCCTCCTGTTGGCCTCCTGCTAGCCTCCTGCTGGCCTCCTGTTGGCCTCCTGTTGGCCTCCTGCTAGCCTCCTGCTGGCCTCCTGTTGGCCTCCTGTTGGCCTCCTGCTGGCCTCCTGTTGGCCTCCTGTTGGCCTCCTGCTGGCCTCCTGTTGGCCTCCTGCTGGCCTCCTGCTGGCCTCCTGTTGGCCTCCTGCTGGCCTCCTGTTGGCCTCCTGCTAGCCTCCTGCTGGCCTCCTGTTGGCCTCCTGTTGGCCTCCTGTTGGCCTCCTGCTAGCCTCCTGCTAGCCTCCTGCTGGCCTCCTGTTGGCCTCCTGCTAGCCTCCTGCTGGCCTCCTGCTGGCCTCCTGCTAGCCTCCTGCTGGCCTCCTGTTGGCCTCCTGCTGGCCTCCTGTTGGCCTCCTGCTAGCCTCCTGCTGGCCTCCTGCTGGCCTCCTGTTG
>NC_056547.1:129606-139606 GCF_910596095.1 Thunnus maccoyii
GAAGAACTGATGCATTAACAGAGAATAATAACAAACCTCGTTAACAACCTCGTTAACACTCTGTTAACGAGGATGAATCCAGCCGTTTAGAAAAGGATGAACATCTAATATCGCTGTTTATTCATATTTATGTTTTTAGTGGCCTTTAATGAACATCATTTCCCAGAAGTCCTTGAGGTTGGACGGGAGGCGGCTGCACGATTTAAGAGAAGATCAAATCTAAAAATAACAAAGATAAAACAAATTGTACGTTTTTATAATTATGACAAAAAGAAATAAGATAAATATATAATATTTATATCATTAATAATGATAAATAAACTCATTATTTGACGGATCTTACAGGAAGAGATTCTGTTTGCTTCATCTTGTTTATTATGTAACAGTAACTTACTGGAGTCATATCATATATATATATATATATTAATGTATCATTCATCTGCTTTTTGCTGTTTTAGATGAAATCATATTAATATGTGATATCCAGAGTTCGATAACGAGCCGCAGTCAGTTTGATTGACAGCTGTCATCTAGCGGTCGTCGTAGTAACTGTAAGGCGGAGCAGTGCTGCGGGTCACATGACGTATTTCATCATTCAGAGCAGGAGGGAGGCTTTAACCCAACAACCCCTCACCTCTGACCCTGTGGTTATTACTGTTACCATGACGACGAAGGTGGTCTAACTTTAAGGTGACTTTAACCCACCACATGTTTCTCTGAGCTGAACCGCAGCGCTGCCACGTCATCAATCATCATTATTGATTAACAGTGACGTGGTACAGACGGATGATGTCGTCCTGCTGATAGAGTCACATGATCAAACCACAGATCTGAGCTTCATGTGGAGGATTTGCTGGATTTCCAGTTCAGGAAATCACAACACAGACGATGAAAACTTCTGAATGCAGCATTTTAACGTCTGCAGATGGATATCAGAGTGTTCGGCTTCCTGTCCGGATCAATCGTTCATTCAGAAGGAAATCAAAGCTTGAAGCTGTGGAGGACGTTTAAAGCTGGTGGAAGCCCTGAAGCAGCAGAGACGGCTTCTTGCTGTTTAACCACAAAACAAAGAATTCTGGTCTTTTTTTGGTGCTGCAGCGTCTGAGTGAAGGACGCCGCTAAAGCCTCCCACCTGTCTGTGCTGTCTGCTGGCTCGCTGTTTTGGGTCGCGTTCAGACAAGTTAACCTGGGAATTCCTCCATCTCGGCTCCGGTACAACTCACCATCTGGCAGATTAGCTGTTAAAACTCAGTGAAGTGAAGTTAAGCAGCGCTGGCAGCGTCGCCGCCGTCAGACTGTACATTCAGACGAGCCACGACGAAAACTTCAACTCCTAAAAGTTGAAGCTTTGAATCGGTTTAATCAGGTCAAAAGCTGCAGCTGTGCACACGTTTATACACATTTATACACATTTATACACATTTACACACATTTACACACATTTATACACATTTATACACATTTATACACATTTATACACATTTACACACATTTACACACATTTATACACATTTACACATTTATACACATTTACACACATTTACACACATTTACACACATTTATACACATTTACACATTTACACACATTTATACACATTTATACACATTTACACATTTACACACATTTATACACATTTACACACATTTACACACATTTATACACATTTATACACATTTATACACATTTACACACATTTACACATTTACACACATTTACACACATTTACACACATTTACACACATTTAGACACATTTATACACATTTACACACATTTACACACGTTTATACACATTTATACACATTTATACACATTTACACACATTTACACACATTTATACACATTTATACACATTTACACATTTACACACATTTACACACATTTATACACATTTACACATTTACACACATTTACACACATTTATACACATTTATACACATTTACACACATTTATACACATTTACACACATTTATACACATTTATACACATTTACACACATTTATACACATTTATACACATTTACACATTTACACACATTTACACACATTTACACACATTTACACACATTTATACACATTTACACACATTTATACACATTTATACAAATTTGTACACATTTGTACACATTTACACACATTTACACACATTTACACACATTTATACACATTTACACACATTTACACACATTTACACACATTTACACACATTTATACACATTTACACACATTTACACACATTTACACACATTTACACACATTTATACACATTTACACACATTTACACATTTACACACATTTACACACATTTATACACATTTACACACATTTAGACACATTTATACACATTTACACACATTTACACACGTTTATACACATTTATACACATTTATACACATTTACACACATTTACACACATTTATACACATTTATACACATTTACACATTTACACACATTTACACACATTTATACACATTTACACATTTACACACATTTACACACATTTATACACATTTATACACATTTATACACATTTACACACATTTATACACATTTACACACATTTATACACATTTACACACATTTATACACATTTATACACATTTACACATTTACACACATTTACACACATTTATACACATTTATACACATTTATACACATTTACACACGTTTATACACATTTACACACATTTACACACATTTACACACATTTACACACATTTGTACACATTTGTACACATTTACACACATTTACACACATTTATACACATTTACACACATTTACACACATTTATACACATTTATACAAATTTGTACACATTTGTACACATTTACACACATTTACACACATTTACACACATTTATACACATTTACACACATTTACACACATTTATACACATTTATACAAATTTGTACACATTTGTACACATTTACACACATTTACACACATTTACACACATTTATACACATTTACACACATTTACACACATTTATACACATTTACACACATTTATACACATTTACACACATTTACACACATTTACACACTGGAAGAGTTCAATATTCAAACAATCGATCTGAACACTTGTTGTCAGAAGACACTGATGAACAGTCACAGCTGGCAGTGACGTGATCAGAAATAATCTGCACGATAAATATGCAGTTTTACAACAGTCAGACAGACTCCATGTTGCTGAGGACATGGTCTGCAGTCGTCTCCCAGAACTGGACCAGATCACACAAAGACTGACGACAGGACAACTGTCGAGTTTAATTAAAGCAACATTTCACCAGAAACAGGAAGTTTCTGGATTAGAGCAGAATGCAACCAGGATTAGAGGAAAAACTCACTATTTTATTAATTATCATTATATTATTATATGTGTACACGACCACCGATACAACACCTGACTTCTTGGTAGCAAAATGATCTTTAAAGGATAATTCTGCTGATTTTCTATATTTGTCTTCATGAACTGATCTACTAACCAGTATTGTGTGTGAATCAAAGCTGATATATCTGATTAAAACATGTCAGTGAGTCACACCGCTGCACTGGGTCATATGTTTTTACAGACTATCAACAGCTAGCTTAGCGTTAGCCGCAGCGACTGCATGAAGCTGCATCGTTCTCACAGCCTCCGACTGTGAACTAAACCAGCTGTTTCCTGAACGCAGCAGTTAGCACGACGGCTAAAAACACCCAACACGTAAATAAGACCACTTTGAGTCACATTTCTCCTCTTTTGGTGGCGGCTAACTGCTAAGCTAGCATAGAAACCAAACGGATATCAACCCTCCATCAGACTACCAGTGAGACAATTGTCCAGATAGCGGAGCGTTACTGGGATGTGTGGTGGTACTGTAACACGTCACACAGTAATGTGTTACTAACATTAGTGAAGGAAGACAGAGATCACATGACCAGGAAGATTTAAATCATTAATATAAAAAGAATAATGGCCCCAGGACGCTACCCTGTGGAACGCCACGGTACGGATTTAGAACCAGGAAACTATACTTGATTTAAAAGATACAAAAATAATAATGATTAGTTGCCAATTATTGACTTAATCACCTTCTGTTTTGATAATCGATTAATCGTTTTCAGTCCTTTTTCAAGATGGACGAATTATTTTAAATTCTATTCATTTTAAATGATGTTTGTTGGTCTGAGATCTCTCAACTAGAGATGCAGTCATTAGTTGATTAAACTATTAAATAAATTAGATATTAATCAACTATTCTGATACTCGATTAATCGTTTTGATTGTGAAATGTGAATATTTTCTGGTTTCTTTAGTCTGGTGTGTGAAGCAGGAAGTTAATGAACAGATGTGATGAGATGGGACCAGTGTGACGACACAATCAAACCACAAGAAGCAAAGACAAGAAAAGAGTCGTTTTGTTGAACATACCTGATGAAGAGGGACGGTCGAGGAGACACATGTAGAGAGAGAGAGAGAGAGAGAGACATTAGTTCACACTGCAGCTAAAACCAAGAGACCAAACAAATGCAGAAACTAAAACAAACTGTCAGCCGGCAGCAAAATAATGTTACACAAACCAACTCTGAAGCAAAGTCACAGTTTTCATTGGAGCTTCTGCTGCTGCTCATCGTCCATCACATCAACATTAAAGTGCAAATACAGAGTGAGTTTTACACGTAGCGTCATTATAACAGTCAGTGTAAAGATTCAATTTGACTCAGAGGTTTGCAGAGAGTTTACTTAATAAACGTTCAGAGAAGAACAAGAGCGGGTCAAACCCAGAATATGTCTGGACCGTTGATGGTCACTGGTCGTATCTATGATGTGAATTCCTGGATATTACATGTTGATCTGCAGTTTTCTGCAGTGTTTCCAGTAACATTTGTTGTTAAAGTGAACTGCTCTCCTTCATCCCTCGTTCCCGGTCGGTGATCAAAGTTTTAACAGCATTTTGGGTGTAAATCCAGGAGGTTTATCTCCACCCGGTTACTGTGGTTACAGTCAAATCAAGCGCACCTGCAGAGCAGCCGCCCCTCATTTAACTGATAAAACAGCTGCATGAGTCGCATGTTTTAATGCTGCTGTTCATCGTCAGAGAAATAAAGAGCATGTGTCCTGGTGTTAGTTGACATGGCAGAGCTCTGTGTTCATGTTATTCTGTCAATAAAGATTATTTAAAGAAGAATCGGAGCAAACAGGAACGCTGGACGTGTCTGTTGCAGCCGGCGTGAAAGAGGCGACGCAGCGGTCACTGAACGCACCATCAGAGGCCGCTGTGACCTCCCTCTCTGCCTTCTGCTGTGTGATTGGTTCGGCTTCTCGGCTCAGCAGCCAATAGGCAGAGCTGAAGGACATCAGGAAGCAACCTGCAGCCTGTTTCAGTGGCCTCTCTCTGCTCGCTACAGACGCTTTTAAAACGAGGTCAGAGACGATAATGACAGGACGGGCTGGACTGTAAATGTCAGAACTCAAGAGACAAACCGTCAGACTCTAAACACCTGAAGAGAAGCACCGCCGGCCTCAAACCGCCACAAACCAACAACCGCTGCTGCTATTTATAACAAACAGGTCGACAGACGGCAGCAGAGACTCAGAGCTCGCATCAGCTCAGACTGACACCTCCAAATACTGACATACAAACATCTCAAACATCTGCAGTTCATATCCCGCCCCTTATTCCAACTGTGACAAAATGAACTACATCTCCCAGAATTCAAAATTGTAATTTATTGTTTATTTAACAGGAACAAAGACGACAGATGTGGATTAAAACATGACAGTAAAACATCTGCATTACAAGAAATAAACAACACAGAAAAAGTCATGACATCACTTCCTGTGTAGCTTCTGTAACTCAACACACTCTCATTCAAGCTCCCATTAAAACAACTACAGTTCCCATTAAAACAACTACAGTTCCCATTAAAACAACTACAGCTCCCATTAAAACAACTACAGTTCCCATTAAAACAACTACAGTTCCCATTAAAACAACCACAGTTCCCATTAAAACAACTACAGTTCCCATTAAAACAACTACAGTTCCCATTAAAACTACAGTTCCCATTAAAACAACCACAGCTCCCATTAAAACAACTACAGCTCCCATTAAAACAACTACAGCTCCCATTAAAACAACTACAGTTCCCATTAAAACAACTACAGTTCCCATTAAAACAACCACAGTTCCCATTAAAACAACTACAGCTCCCATTAAAACTACTACAGCTCCCATTAAAACAACCACAGCTCCCATTAAAACAACTACAGCTCCCATTAAAACAACTACAGTTCCCATTAAAACAACTACAGTTCCCATTAAAACAACTACAGCTCCCATTAAAACAACTACAGCTCCCATTAAAACAACTACAGTTCCCATTAAAACAACTACAGCTACCATTAAAACAACTACAGTTCCCATTAAAACAACTACAGCTACCATTAAACAACTACAGCTCCCATTAAAACAACTACAGCTCCCATTAAAACCACTACAGCTCCCATTAAAACAACCACAGCTCCCATTAAAACAACTACAGTTCCCATTAAAACAACTACAGTTCCCATTAAAACAACTACAGTTCCCATTAAAACAACCACAGCTCCCATTAAAACAACCACAGCTCCCATTAAAACAACCACAGCTCCCATTAAAACAACTACAGTTCCCATTAAAACAACTACAGCTCCCAGTAAAACAACTACAGTTCCCATTAAAACAACCACAGTTCCCATTAAAACAACTACAGCTCCCATTAAAACTACTACAGCTCCCATTAAAACAACTACAGTTCCCATTAAAACAACTACAGTTCCCATTAAAACAACCACAGCTCCCATTAAAACAACTACAGTTCCCATTAAAACAACTACAGCTCCCATTAAAACAACTACAGTTCCCATTAAAACAACTACAGTTCCCATTAAAACAACCACAGCTCCCATTAAAACAACTACAGTTCCCATTAAAACAACTACAGCTCCCATTAAAACAACTACAGCTCCCATTAAAACAACTACAGTTCCCATTAAAACAACTACAGTTCCCATTAAAAGAACTACAGCTTCCATTAAAACAACTACAGCTCCCATTAAAACAACTACAGTTCCCATTAAAACAACTACAGTTCCCATTAAAACTACAGTTCCCATTAAAACAACTACAGCTCCCATTAAAACAACTACAGTTCCCATTAAAACAACTACAGTTCCCATTAAAACAACTACAGTTCCCATTAAAACAACTACAGTTCCCATTAAAACTACAGTTCCCATTAAAACAACCACAGCTCCCATTAAAACAACTACAGCTCCCATTAAAACAACTACAGCTCCCATTAAAACAACTACAGTTCCCATTAAAACAACTACAGCTACCATTAAACAACTACAGCTCCCATTAAAACAACTACAGCTCCCATTAAAACCACTACAGCTCCCATTAAAACAACCACAGCTCCCATTAAAACAACTACAGTTCCCATTAAAACAACTACAGTTCCCATTAAAACAACTACAGTTCCCATTAAAACAACCACAGCTCCCATTAAAACAACCACAGCTCCCATTAAAACAACTACAGCTCCCATTAAAACAACTACAGCTCCCATTAAAACAACTACAGTTCCCATTAAAACAACTACAGTTCCCATTAAAACCACTACAGCTCCCATTAAAACAGCTACAGTTCCCATTAAAACAACTACAGTTCCCATTAAAACAACTACAGTTCCCATTAAAACCACTACAGCTCCCATTAAAACAACTACAACTCCCATTAAAACAACTACAGTTCCCATTAAAACAACTACAGTTCCCATTAAAACAACTACAGTTCCCATTAAAACCACTACAGCTCCCATTAAAACAACTACAGTTCCCATTAAAACAACTACAGCTCCCATTAAAACTACAGTTCCCATTAAAACAACTACAGTTCCCATTAAAACAACTACAGTTCCCATTAAAACCACTACAGCTCCCATTAAAACCACTACAGTTCCCATTAAAACAACTACAGCTCCCATTAAAACAACTACAGCTCCCATTAAAACAACCACAGTTCCCATTAAAACAACTACAGCTCCCATTAAAACCACTACAGCTCCCATTAAAACAACTACAGCTCCCATTAAAACAACTACAGTTCCCATTAAAACAACTACAGCTCCCATTAAAACAACTACAGTTCCCATTAAAACAACTACAGTTCCCATTAAAACAACTACAGCTCCCATTAAAACAACCACAGTTCCCATTAAAACAACTACAGTTCCCATTAAAACAACTACAGCTCCCATTAAAACAACTACAGTTCCCATTAAAACAACTACAGCTCCCATTAAAACAACTACAGCTCCCATTAAAACAACTACAGTTCCCATTAAAACAACTACAGCTCCCATTAAAACCACTACAGCTCCCATTAAAACAACTACAGTTCCCATTAAAACAACTACAGTTCCCATTAAAACAACCACAGCTCCCATTAAAACAACCACAGTTCCCATTAAAACAACCACAGCTCCCATTAAAACAACCACAGCTCCCATTAAAACCACTACAGCTCCCATTAAAACCACTACAGCTCCCATTAAAACAACCACAGTTCCCATTAAAACAACTACAGTTCCCATTAAAACAACTACAGCTCCCATTAAAACAACTACAGCTCCCATTAAAACAACTACAGTTCCCATTAAAACAACTACAGCTCCCATTAAAACAACTACAGTTCCCATTAAAACAACTACAGCTCCCATTAAAACAACCACAGCTCCCATTAAAACAACCACAGCTCCCATTAAAACCAC
The DNA here is from genome assembly GCF_910596095.1 of Thunnus maccoyii. Taxonomy (NCBI): domain Eukaryota; kingdom Metazoa; phylum Chordata; class Actinopteri; order Scombriformes; family Scombridae; genus Thunnus; species Thunnus maccoyii. Next base: position 138,413 of record NC_056547.1, read on the forward strand.
TACAGCTCCCATTAAAACAACTACAGCTCCCATTAAAACAACTACAGCTCCCATTAAAACAACTACAGCTCCCATTAAAACAACCACAGCTCCCATTAAAACAACCACAGCTCCCATTAAAACAACTACAGTTCCCATTAAAACAACTACAGTTCCCATTAAAACAACTACAGTTCCCAGTAAAAGTGCAGCAGTGCAGGTTTTTTCCATTTATCATGTTTACGTGTTTGTATTTTACGCTTCAGTATCAAGACAGCAGAACAACAAGCATGATGTTAAATTGACATTACTGTGATTACTGTGTGTGTGTGTGTGTGTGTGTGTGTGTGTGTGTGTGTGTGTGTGTGTGTATGTGTGTGTGTGTGTGTGTGTGTGTGTGTGTGTGTGTGTGTGTGTGTGTGTGTGTGTGTGGGTGGGTGTTAGACTGAGAAGCTATTATGCTAATGATACATCACCTGAAAAGGTCGGAGCTAATGATGGATGAGAAGGAAAGAAAAGAGAAGGAGGAAGAGAGGATGAAGTGAGGCAAGGTAGGAAGGAAAGGAGGAAGGAAAGGAGGAAGGAAAGGAGGAAGGAAAGGAGGAAAGAAAGGAAGAAGGGAGGGAGGAAGGGAGGGAGAACTAAACCACATGAGAGGAAACAATAATCAGAGAAGAAGAAACACAAACTATGTGCAGTATATAGAGAAGAGAAGAAGAGAAGTTCATTCTGGACCTGACGTGATGTTCTCAGCTTGGCTCGGCAGACGGCAGCGACTGGTTTAATACTTTATGTTTTCATACATGTTGTTTCCAAGTTCAACAATCATGAGTGGAGCATCTTCCCTCAACAACAGACGAGCGACTGACAGGATGAAGGTTAATCAGCTGATCTGACTGAGAGTGATGATGATGATGATGAACCACGTTGTGCTTTAATGGAAGTGTTTCATGTTGGACTTTTAATCAGCCGTTGTCTCATACTGAGGATTAGTTTGCTGAGTGATTACTCATCATGAGAAGCAACATGTCAACCTGCCAACGTTAAAACTCAGCAGCTCCGTCTCATCGGCTGAGCAGGATTTCATGCTCTCATTTCCACTCAGCAGATGTTCGTCTTCATTCCTGCAAACAACTAAATCTACTTTGCATTTCTGATTCAAACTGTAGTTTAACGGCAGGAAAACCTCCAGACGCTGACGCACCAATAGAAACT
>NC_056547.1:149606-162106 GCF_910596095.1 Thunnus maccoyii
TATCACTGCGTATCACTGCGTATCACTGTATCACTGCGTATCACTGTATCACTGCGTATCACTGCGTATCACTGTATCACTGCGTATCACTGTATCACTGCGTATCAATGTATCACTGTATCACTGCGTATCACTGCGTATCACTGTATCACTGCGTATCACTGTGTATCACTGCGTATCAATGTATCACTGTATCACTGCGTATCACTGTATCACTGCGTATCACTGTATCACTGCGTATCACTGTGTATCACTGTATCACTGCGTATCACTGTGTATCACTGCATATCATGTATCACTGCATCACTGCGTGTCATGTATCACTGCGTATCACTGTATCACTGTGTATCACTGTGTATCACTGTGTATCACTGCATATCATGTATCACTGCATCACTGCATCACTGCATGTCATGTATCACTGTATCACTGCACCACTGCGTGTCATGTATCACTGCGTGTGACTGTATCACTGTGCATCACTGTGTATCACTGCATCACTGCGTGTCACGTATCACTGATCACTGCATATCACTGTATCACTGTGCATCACTGCATCACTGCGTGTCACGTATCACTGCGTATCACTGCGTATCAGTGTATCACTGCATCACAGTGTGACTGTATCACTGTGTATCACTGTGTATCACTGTGTATCACTGTATCACTGTGTATCACTGTGTATCACTGTGTATCACTGTGTATCACTGCATCACTGTGTATCACTGTGTATCACTGTGTATCACTGTATCACTGTGTATCCTTGTACCAGGTGATGCAGGTCAGGTGACAACCACCTGGTCGTATCACTGTCGTATTACACAGGCAGAAATTAATGGAGCTGCAATTAGTTGATCGACAAAAGAAAAAGTAATTGGCAATTTTTTGATGATCAATGAACCGTTTTGAGTCATTTTTTAAAGAAAGAAAATCTAAATTAATTCCAGCTTCTGAACTATGAATGTTTCCTGGTCTCAGTTTACTCTGAACATCTTCAGGCTGTGTTACTGGTTGCATTTTATAGACTAAACCATTAATCAATAATGAAAAGACTCGTTAGAATAGAAACATCATGACTGTTAGATCCAGAACGTTTCTCTGCATCTTCCACCGCCTGCTCAACAGCAGCGACGCTGAAACACATTTGAACATTTATTTATTTGTGCGTTGAGACTGCGGCTGCAGATTAAAGCTCACTGCAGAGTTTCAGGATCTTTCTGTCTGATTTAAATATCCGTCGCAGCCCGACTGATATCTGAATCTGATCAAACTCAAACAGCTTCTCTAAGTCGAGTCTCGCAGCGTTTTCTGCCGCTGCTCCACATCGCTGCTGGGAGGATTTCAACTACCCACAATCCACTGCTTTAAACATGAAGAAGGCCCCGAGTATCAGAGTCCTGGAGGAGCTTTTTAATCTGCAGGTCTGAAGTGTGTTAATGGATCCATATGAACCCTGATGTGTGTGTGTGTGTGTGTGTGTGTGTGTGTGTGTGTGTGTGTATGTGTGTGTGTGTGTGTGTGTGTGTGTGTGTGTGTATGTGTGTATGTGTGTGTGTGTGTGTGTGTGTGTGTGTGTGTGTGTGTGTGTGCTGAAATAAACTTCACATTTAATCCTGTTTCATGTTGCTTTTCTTGTTGTTTCTGTCTGTGAGAACACAAACGATACCCATGAGCCTCGGCTGTTGTTGCTATGGAGAAGAAGCCATGGCTGCCGATCACATTCACAAGATACACAAGTTATTAACAATCAATAACAAACTGGGACACGTCAGCTGATTATAACGAATAATAAAAAATAAAACTGAAACTGGTTCAGAACAACGTGACCAGTAATAAACGAGTCAAACGTTTAGTTCTGCTCGCCGTTAGTGGTGCATGTGACCCAATCTGAAGCTCTGTGATTGGCTGTTTCTTGCTTCTACTATTCTGTCTTTATGTATTGTATATGTATATTGTATATGTATGTATGTAATCATCCTGGTGAAGTCATCACGAATATCGACTAAACACTTTGTCATTTAGTTTTAAAGTAAACGGAGACGCTGTCAGAGATACGAACTTCCTGCTTTGACAGTTTTCATGACAGTAAACTCAACATCTTTGTGTTTCTGACAGAACATCTCAACATGTTGAATAATGATTGACATTTCATACACTGATCAATCAACGGATCAGACCAGATAAACCATCTACGAGACCCGTCTGATCATGTTTCATCTATTTATGGATGTTGTCAACGTGAGTTAATTATTAGTTAATTATTGCAGGTAGAGATGATGTAAAACAGGAGGAAGTGGAGTCATTTATTCAGTGACGACCCTCCGCAGCCTCTCGAGACTCTCCTGACAAAATGAGAACACTTTAACAGACTTCACCAACGTTGAAAGATCACCTTCAGCTAATGATCTTTCTGTTTTAACTCCCACATGGGCAGCAGTCAGGAGCTTCTCCTCAGCTCCGCTTTTCTGGGCCAGACGGGAAACTTTGGCCGACTGAGAATTTGGGACACGTTTGAAAAACCTGTATGAGTAATACCTGGTGAAAGTGGGCCGCCCGCAGGACCAAAACCACCAACAGGAAGCTCTGGAAACTTCTCCCCAAATACTCCGACTGCTGTCCTTCAACTCCAGCAGCAGAGGAGTGACGGAGGGTCACCACAACTAAACACAAGAAAACCATTTCCTGCTTGTACAGGTGGAACAGGATCCTGCACTGTTAGCATTAGCATTAGCATTAGTAACATACATCCCAGTGCAAACAGGACGCCTCTCTGTTGTTTGACAGACACGTTCCTGCAAAAATGTTTCCTGTAAATTTGGATGTTAAACGTCAAAAACTGGAGAAAAACAATAGTTGTAAAGCACAAAGAAATGCAGACGTGTGTCTGTGCAGGCAGAGAAGAAGAAGAAGAGCAGAGCTGCGACTAATGATTATTATAATAAAAATATTTCCAGCTTCTGAAACGTGATGATTTGCTGCTTTTCTTCATCATATATGACAGTAAACTGAATATCTGTCTGTATGACGTCACTGCAAACGACATCTTTCACTTTGTTGACATTTCATCAACTAAATGATTCATAAAAAAAATTAAAATAATAAATAAATAAATAAATAATCACCTTTTCTGAATAAAAGTGTTTGATGTGCAGTTTGTTTGTTTCCAGACGTCAGAAACAAACTTTTACTGGTAAATGATGTAAAACTGAAAATATGACATCAATAGCAAAACACACACACACACACACACACACACACACACACACACACACACACACACACACACACACAGAGTTCTATATAAGACGGGGGGGTCTGGGGGGGTTTTGGGGCATTTTCCAGCCGTGGGGATAAAGAGGAGGAGCTCAAATCTTATCGGATTTAATCCAAAGACAGACGAACAGCCCGACCCCCCCCCCCCCCCCCCCACCAACTGCTCAAGGACACACACACACACACACACACACACACACACACACACACACACACACACTCACACACACACACACACTCACAGTGAGGCGATTAACCCTTTCAGCCATTTAAAGTCTCAGAATCGAGGCCACGAGTGCAGTAACTGTTTGTTTTGCGTCAGTCAGCTGATCAGAGACTCAGTTTACTCAGATTTAAAGTGTTTGTAGCTTCGTCTCATCTCGGCTGGTTTTTAACTAAAAGACTTTCAGATGCCTTTAAATTTAAAATAAATGAAGAGAAGAGCTTCACTGATAAGTGATCAATCACTTTGACTGAATCCTGTTCAAATATTACAGTTTGTTTCTGATCGGTTCCCTGCAGGGATCAATACTCTTCACACAACAGCAACAGTTATGGAGCAAACTGATTATATAATCAATCAGTTTGATTGAGTAATGATTACTATCATAGGTTAATGTGATCTGTGGGACGTTTAATGAAGAAGTAAACGTCAACAACACGGCAGAGTTAAAGACATTCAGCATGAGATTACATCAGATTATCCTCCGTCTATAATCTGATTATCTAACCGCAGAAACACACCATTCCAAATGTTTCTCTTTACAAAATAAATCAATAAAATATCAAATAATTCATATAAAAAACAACAAAACAAACAAATATCATCATATCATCGTCGCGGTAAATCCTCCCTCAGACGTCATTAACGAGCTTTACGACATAACGAGGCGTGCTGGTGGCGTTCTGCGCTGTGATTGGTTCATTCTGCTCTCTGTCAGAGTTACTTATCGCCGTTTGGCTCTGATTTGGGTCAAAGTTGAAGAACTAACGTCGCTGCTGATCAGTGGAGGGGAGAAGGGGGGGGGAGGGGGGGGGGGGTCCAGGTATTAGCCACGTTCATTTTCTTTAAAGGTTTACATTCCTCACTTCACTCCTCTGAACAACAACCACACAGTGAACATCGAGCATCATTCAGCTCCTTGTTATTCGATTCATTGATTAGTTGATTAATTGATTAGTTGATTAGTTGATTACTCGGCACTCATTTTCATCACTGATTCGTCTTTTTGCAGCTTCTTAGTTGTGAATATTTTCTAGTTTTCCATCACGGCTGCAAGAAATGATTATTTTCTTGATTAATCAATTAGTTGTTTATCTGTCTATAAAATATTGATCAGTGTTTCCCAGACGACACAGATACACATTTATCAGTTTATTGTCATAAAGAAAATATCAGAGAATTTGGACTCAAAAGGATTAATCAATAATCGATTAATCAAAATAGCTGCTGATTAATTTAATAGTTTGTTTGGAAACAATTAATCAATAGATGTGCAAAAATAAAGAAAATAGTGATTAATTGTATGTTGATTTGCTAATCAATGCATCATCATCATCATCATCATCATTATTATTCTATACTGCAGTAAACTCTCTGTTGACTTGGGCTTCAGTGAATATTAATCAGCATTTTATAAACTGATCAATCAATGGATTATTAATCATTTCAGTCCTCAGTTTCTTTCTTCTGACAGAAACTTCACAGAGGAAGAACTTCTATTGATCTTGTTTTTTATGTTTCAATATAAATGCAGCAAACATCTAATTTAGTTGTTTTCTGTAATTTCAACAGTTTTTACAAACGTATGTAAACGTATAAAAACACAGAAGCAGAATCATGAAAACTAAAGATTAAACTAAAACTAAAGTTTGGTCCAAATTCACTTCTGTTGTGTGACGAGTCGACCGGTGACCTCGAACCAGCACATCACCAGCGATACGATGGAACATGTTGCAGCAGAGATATTAATATTTATCAGGAATATCAGTAGGAGTTGGTGTGAAGTAGATTTTTTTGCTGACTCGTGGCCGGTCAGACGGAGACGCTGCTTGGCGTCGTTTTCGCCGTCGTAGCGACGCAGCGACGATCCAAGAAGAAGAAACTGGAAGAGGAGTGTTTTTATTTGGCAGGATGGGAAGTGAGATTTAAAGCTGAGAAGGTCATCTGTCAGAAGGTCATCTGTAAAATTAAAAATTAAATACAAACAGAATTTTCTTTCCCAACTTTATAAAGTGAGAGAAACTGAGTTTCTGTTCAAACGACGATGAATCATCACAAACACACCAGATTCATTTCAAATGAAGGTTTGTCTGAGTGAGATATCTCAACTAGAGCTGCAACAATTAGCTGATTAATTCATTAGTATTAAATTAACTATTAACTATTTTCATAATTGATTAATAGAGTCATTTTTTAAAGAAGAAAAAGTCCAAATTCTCTGATTGCAGCTTCTTAAATGTGAATATTTTCTGGTTTCTTTAGTCTCTCTGACAGTAAACTGAAGATTTGAGGACTTTAGGACACAATGATCCACATTCTTCACCATTTTCTGGCATTTTATGGACCAAACAACTAATCAATAAAACCAACATTTTTCATCATTAATTTCTGGGGCATTTTTTCAGTATTTTTGCTGACGTAGCTGCTGTGTAACAGTTTATTCTCAGGACATTAAATAATATATATATATATATATATATATATATATATATATATATATACTAATAGTCTAATATGTAGTTTGACACACAAAACTACACTGAAAACTGAAAGTATTTTCTGTTTGTTAAAGAATCGTTAACGACGCTGACAGTGAACGCAACACAGCAGTCAAGTGTCTCACATTTAAAGCCAATGTGGATAAAAATTCCTAAAAATGCTTCGGAAAAAGAAGAGAAAAAACAGGAAATTTGAAGATTTCTATAATTCAGTGACAAACAGCCGACTCCATCTCCTGATGAAGATCATGTGATATGACCGAAAGTTTCACAGAGTGGCCAGTAAATGAGATTCGTTGCTCAATTGCTGTTTTGATATTTGATTCATCGTTTGAGTCATTTATAAATCAAAAACTCTCCTTTATATCTTTGTACAGTGAATATATTTGTGTTTTCGACTGTTGGTCGGATTAAAAAAGACACATGAAGACGTCACCTCGGACTCTGGGAAACTGATGTTTTCTGACATCAAATCATTGATGAAATAACTGAAAAACCAATCAGCAGATGAATGAATCATGGAAGTCATCGTCAGCTGCAGCCATAAAGACAATAAAGGAGAATAAAAAGGCAGGAAGACAGACGCTGCAGTTCATCAGCTGCTTTCAGAGAACATGACGACAGAGAGAGAGGTCTAATTATCCAGAAAGCACTGTGAAGCAATGTGACAGAAAGAGAGCACTTTGTGCTAATAACAGCAAAACAGACAGTGTGAGTGACATGAAGAGAGAGCACTTTGTAGTAATGACAGTAAAACCAGCCGGCTGACAGACACATGAGAGAAGAAGAAGAAGAAAAAAAGAAAAGCTTCACTCTGGTTTTATTCCTGCTCCTGTCAGGCTGTAGTGGGACGACGGTCCAGGATGTGACCCAAGCAGGATGTGACCCAAATGTAATCACAACATAAACCAGAGGAGATAACAGAAGCACATCATATCTCTTCTCAGCGCTCCAAAACTTATATTTCAGTGAACTGTGAGGAGTTCAGGTCACGTTCAGGTCAGAGATATTTAGGCCGATGGCATTGACAGCGTGAGGAAGATGTTTTGCAGAGTCCTTTAATATTCATTTATCTGCTGAACTGATGATATGTTCATTAAATATGCATCTGAAACTAAACATACATGAAATAACAGCTGCAGCCACTAAATCCATTCAGATTCTTCACTCTGCTGGACTGCTGGTTGTAAACAGGAAGTGAACAATGATCTCTAGTGTTGAAGTCTGACCTCCTCCCTACATGGACCTTGTCGCTCTGTAATAATGTCACCTCTAGAGGAAGGACCAGTAGACCAGTAGAGGAACAGTCACTAGAGGAAGGACCAGTAGAGGAACGGTCACTAGAGGAACGACCAGTAGAGGAACAGTCACTAGAGGAAGGACCAGTAGAGGAACGACCAGTAGAGGAACGGTCACTAGAGGAACGACCAGTAGAGGAACAGTCACTAGAGGAACGACCAGTAGAGGAACAGTCACTACAGGAAGGACCAGTAGAGGAAGGACCAGTAGAGGAACGGTCACTAGAGGAACGACCAGTAGAGGAACAGTCACTAGAGGAACGACCAGTAGAGGAAGGACCAGTAGAGGAACGACCACTAGAGGAACGGTCACTAGAGGAAGGACCACTAGAGGAACAGTCACTACAGGAAGGACCACTAGAGGAACGGTCACTAGAGGAAGGACCAGTAGAGGAAGGACCAGTAGAGGAACGGTCACTAGAGGAACGACCAGTAGAGGAACAGTCACTAGAGGAAGGACCAGTAGAGGAACGGTCACTGGAGGAACGACCAGTAGAGGAACAGTCACTACAGGAAGGACCAGTAGAGGAACGACCACTAGAGGAACGGTCACTAGAGGAAGGACCACTAGAGGAACAGTCACTACAGGAAGGACCACTAGAGGAACGGTCACTACAGGAAGGACCAGTAGAGGAAGGACCAGTAGAGGAAGGACCAGTAGAGGAACGGTCACTAGAGGAAGGACCAGTAAAGGAAGAACCACTAGAGGAACGGTCACTAGAGGAAGGACCAGTAGAGGAAGGACCAGTAGAGGAACGGTCACTAGAGGAAGGACCAGTAAAGGAAGGACCAGTAGAGGAACGACCACTAGAGGAAGGGTCACTAGAGGAAGGACCAGTAGAGGAAGGACCAGTAGAGGAAGGACCAGTAGTGGAAGGACCAGTAGAAGAACAGTCACTAGAGGAACGACCAGTAGAGGAACGACCACTAGAGGAACAGTCACTACAGGATGGACCACTTGAGGAAGGACCAGTAGAGGAAGGACCAGTAGAGGAAGGACCAGTAGAGGAACGGTCACTAGAGGAAGGACCAGTAAAGGAAGGACCAGTAGAGGAAGGACCAGTAGAGGAACGACCACTAGAGGAACGACCAGTAGAGGAACGACCACTAGAGGAACGGTCACTAGAGGAAGGACCAGTAAAGGAAGGACCAGTAGAGGAAGGACCAGTAGTGGAAGGACCAGTAGAGGAAGGACCAGTAGAGGAAGGGTCACTAGAGGAAGGACCAGTAAAGGAAGGACCAGTAGAGGAAGGACCAGTAGTGGAAGGACCAGTAGAGGAAGGACCAGTAGAGGAAGGGTCACTAGAGGAAGGACCAGTAGAGGAAGGACCAGTAGAGGAAGGACCAGTAGAGGAAGGGTCACTAGAGGAAGGACCAGTAGAGGAAGGACCAGTAGAGGAAGGACCAGTAGAGGAAGGGTCACTAGAGGAAGGACCAGTAGAGGAAGGACCAGTAAAGGAAGGACCAGTAGAGGAAGGGTCACTAGAGGAAGGACCAGTAGTGGAAGGACCAGTAGAGGAAGGACCAGTAGAGGAAGGGTCACTAGAGGAAGGACCAGTAGTGGAAGGACCAGTAGAGGAAGGACCAGTAGTGGAAGGACCAGTAGAGGAAGGACCAGTAGTGGAAGGACCAGTAGAGGAAGGACCAGTAGAGGAAGGACCAGTAGTGGAAGGACCAGTAGAGGAAGGACCAGTAGAGGGCGCTGTCACTGGACCGTAAACATGTTGTTTTTGGGCTGAAATGATTCTGTCAATTCTTTGTCTCAAGAGACGAAGCTGCAGTTTACAGTCTGCTAATAATAATACGATATTAAATATGATGATGTCACATCCCTGTGTTTGTATTGGCTGAGATCACATCAAAACAGGAAACACGTGATTATTTTCATTATTAATTAAAATGCTGATCATTTTCTCATATTGTGTAGAAAAACAGTAAAAACAGTGAATGCAATGTCTTCAAATGTCTTTTATTGTCCGACCAACAGTTCAAAACCCAAAGATATTTAGTTTATTATCATATATGACAAAAAAAGCATCAAATCATCATATTTATGAAGCCAGAGCCGAAGAATGTTTGACATGTTTCTATGAAAACTGTTGCTGATCTACTTTCTGTCAGTCGACTAATGGCTGCAGCTCTGACTCCCAAACAAAACACAACCTGCTCTCAAAATGTAGACTGGAAAGAGAAAAACATATTTAACATCAAATCATTTCTGATATTTCATTTGTGCTGCGCTGTCGCTCCAATAAAACAGATGAAGTGAGACAGACAGTGAAGCAGAGGTGGGAGGAAAATAAAGGTGCCGCAGCTATCAAAGCTCCTCTCAGCGGGCATCTGACGAGCCGATGTAAAAATAGGCGGCAGGTCGTTGTTAGGACGAGGAGACGCTGCTCCTGTCTAACTCAATCCTCCATCTGTGAAGGTACAAAGGAGCCGACACACAGTTTCATTATCGTCTCCGTTTCAGGAACAGACAGAACTCAGCCGCCACTTCCTGTTTGCCCCGAGAGGAACACGTCCTGGAAACACGGAGACGGTGGTTTGTGTGCAGCGATGGAGAGTTTAACTCCAACACGCTTTTACTCAAACACACAGAACTTAGAAATATCTGGATCACGGTCGATGGATTGTGATGAAGCTTCAGACTTTCATAAATCATAATAACTTTGTTTTATTGAGCAGGTCAAATATCCACCATGTCGACACAAACAGCTGCAGAGCAGAAAAGCTGCAACCATGAATGCAAAGTTTCTAAAAATGGCCTTTCATGCAAAAATGTTTCTAAAATGTCAACACTATTTTTCCAAAAATGTCCCTATTTTCCAGTTTATTTCAACTTTAATTGCTCCTCACAAACCTAGAAGAGCACACGCTCTCAGAAAATTAATCAACAACAATTCTGATGATCAATTAATGCTTTCAGCAATTTTTATTCAGCAAAAACTGTAAAAAAAAAAATTGTAGGTTTCAGCTTCCCACAAGAATATTTTCAGGTTTTCTTCTACGATACTGAGCTGATTATATCTGCATTCTTCACAACCGGCTGACATTTAACAGACCAAACAAATAATCAATTAATCAAGAAAATAATCTGCAGACTGATCGATAATAAAAATGATTAAATGATAGTTAATAAAAATTAATAAAGCATGAAGTGAAAGATGAACATTAAACCACTAAACAGCAGATTAACGTCTTTAATGTCTATAACTGATAATCAATGAACGTCTGAATAAACACACACACAGGTCTGTCCTGCTTCACTTGTGGGGACTCCTTAACAGCACTTTGTAAAGGTGAGACCTGATAAAAACTTCACATTATGTGCAAATTTTCATCAAATGTCGTCACTTCATATTTTTCCAAAAAGTGTCCAAACTTTCCAGAACATCAAAAATTATTGATCTGAAACGTCCTCAGTTTGCAGTTTTTTTAAAACTCCGTGTGGTCCTCAGAACGCTGGTAGTAAAGAGCACACACACACACACACACACACACACACACACACACACAGACACACACACACACACACACACACACACTCAGGTGACATGTCTCACCTGTAGCAGCCATTAGCATATGAAGTGAGCTGTTATCTGTGCTTACAGGGAACTACAGGACCCAGCAGCACCTGATGGTGTATCACACACACAACCTGTTATGCTAATGAGCTCGTTAAATCTGTTAATTAATGAGCAAAATGTTCCCACATGAACAGAACGCTCCCGACTCGACCCGTCACTGTTGATCACATGATCCGCATGTCTTAATAGACTTTAGTTTTCCCTCATTAACATGCAGATTTATGCAACAACACACTGAACACTGGATGACATCACAGAGACGATGATGAGAAATCTTCTCCTTTGTTGACAGATGTTTTTAATCTTTACAGGCTTTAAAGACTTTCTGCTCTGTTTCAGTTTCACCTCCAGTGTTTCCGACACGTCACAACAAACTTCAGGACGTTTCCTTTCTGGAAAAACTGTGAATCTAAAATCTAAAATCGTAGAGCCAGAAAACAACTGAGATGGACTTTTCTTTCCTTTTGTCTCCTGCTAACAGCTCTGCTGGTTTCACTTCATCTCTACAGAACAACAACTTCCACAGTTACACCATCATCATGTTGTAAAGCAGCTGCAGGCAGTTTGCTGCATTCAGGCACATTCTGACATCTGTAAACTGTTAATGGATTAAAAACGTTTTATCCAAATGTTGACTGACAGCTGCCAAACGTCATGTAAACATCACAGCAGGAAAACATCCTGATAACTTCAACACCGACAACAACAAGGATCCACAGCTGCAAAGTAACTAAATACATTTACTCAAGAACTGTATTTAGTTTAGAGGTACTTGTACTTTACTGGAGTATTTCCATGTGATGGGTTAGGGTTAGGGTTAGGGGGTTAGGGTTAGGCCTGGAGTCCCCGGACTGCAGGCCTGCTGCTGCCCGGCTCTGCTCCTCCTTCCTCCGGGTGTTTTCATCCGGAGGGAGCGGCTCTGCTGCCGCCTGCAGTACCTTCGAAATACTCCAGAATATATCCGAAATACTCCAAAATATATCCGAAATACTCCAAAATATATCTGAAATACTCCAAAATATATCCGAAATACTCCAAAATATATCCGAAATACTCCAGAATATATCTGAAATACTCCAAAATATATCCGAAATACTCCAGAATATATCTGAAATACTCCAAAATATATCTGAAATACTCCAAAATATATCTGAAATACTCCAGAATATATCTGAAATACTCCAAAAAAACCTCCAAAATACTCCAAAATACATCTGAAATACTCCAAAATATATCTGAAATACTCCAGAATATATCCAAAATATTCCAAAATACCCCATATCGCCATATTACTCCAATATACTCCAAAACACCCTCAGAGTTCTCCATAATGCTCTATAATACCTCCAAATATATCTGAAATACCTCTAAAATAATTGGTTTTATATTCAACCAAACTTTTGTACTTTTCTGTCTTCTTCCTGTTTAAACTTGTGTGTTTTCAGAGTATTTGAGGGATTTTATCAGCTGTTGTTTCAGTCTGATGTTTCCTGCAGGAATATAAACGAACATTTTACTGTTTTTATCTCATTTATTTCAACTGCAAAGTCTCTATAATTTACCTGCAGCCACTTGTGGCTTGTACATTTACTGAAGTACTGTGCTCAGGTACAGTATA
>NC_056547.1:167106-174606 GCF_910596095.1 Thunnus maccoyii
CTCTCATACAATCACACACACTCTCATACAGTCACACACACTCTCATACAGTCACACACACTCTCATACAGTCACACACACTCTCATACAATCACACACACTCTCATACAGTCACACACACTCTCATACAATCACACACACTCTCATACAGTCACACACACTCTCATACAATCACACACACTCTCATACAGTCACACACACTCTCATACAATCACACACACTCTCATACAGTCACACACACTCTCATACAGTCACACACACTCTCATACAATCACACACACTCTCATACAGTCAGACACACTCTCATACAGTCACACACACTCTCATACAATCAGACACACTCTCATACAATCACACACACTCTCATACAGTCAGACACACTCTCATACAGTCACACACACTCTCATACAGTCACACACACTCTCATACAGTCACACACACTCTCATACAATCACACACACTCTCATACAGTCACACACACTCTCATACAGTCAGACACACTCTCATACAATCAGACACACTCTCATACAGTCACACACACTCTCATACAGTCACACACACTCTCATACAATCACACACACTCTCATACAGTCACACACACTCTCATACAGTCAGACACACTCTCATACAGTCAGACACACTCTCATACAGTCACACACACTCTCATACAATCACACACACTCTCATACAATCAGACACACTCTCATACAGTCAGACACACTCTCATACAGTCACACACACTCTCATACAGTCAGACACACTCTCATACAGTCAGACACACTCTCATACAGTCACACACACTCTCATACAATCACACACACTCTCATACAATCAGACACACTCTCATACAATCAGACACACTCTCATACAGTCACACACACTCTCATACAGTCAGACACACTCTCATACAGTCAGACACACTCTCATACAGTCACACACACTCTCATACAATCAGACACACTCTCATACAATCAGACACACTCTCATACAGTCACACACACTCTCATACAGTCAGACACACTCTCATACAGTCAGACACACTCTCATACAATCAGACACACTCTCATACAGTCACACACACTCTCATACAGTCACACACACTCTCATACAGTCAGACACACTCTCATACAGTCACACACACTCTCATACAGTCACACACACTCTCATACAGTCAGACACACTCTCATACAGTCAGACACACTCTCATACAGTCACACACACTCTCATACAGTCACACACACTCTCATACAGTCAGACACACTCTCATACAGTCACACACACTCTCATACAATCAGACACACTCTCATACAGTCAGACACACTCTCATACAGTCAGACACACTCTCATACAGTCAGAAACGGCTGTGTTATTAACGTCATGTCTCCAGCGGTGGAGAGCAGCTGCAGGGTTTCAGCACCGACTTATTTTCTTCTTCTCTTCTTCTCGTGTTGGTTTCATGTGTTAAATGCTGAGTGTGTGTTGCTCAGCTGGTCTCATCTCAGTTGTTTTTGCTGCTGTAGAAAGTTCACAGTTTGTCTCACAAAGGTGATGATGTGGATCTGATCTGAATGAGTGTTAATGGACCAGTGCAATTAAGGCCATTTGACTAACTGTTACCTCCCCTCACACTATTTATTATAATGTTTTCCTTCGGATTTTATTGTCTTATTAAAGATTTTATTGTTTTATCTCATTTCATTCCCTTCATGCATCAACATATTCTGGAACCACAATAAACTTTCTTGAACCTTGAACCTTGTATTTACTCATTAAATCAAAAGATGTTTGCAACCGCTGCCTTTTTTGAAGATGAATTACAAGATAAGTGAAGGTAACATGTAGCGTGTAGCGTGTAGCGTGCAGCGTCTAGCGTGCAGCGTGCAGCGTGTAGCGTGCAGCGTCTAGCGTGCAGCGTGCAGCGTCTAGCGTGTAGCGTGCAGCGTCTAGCGTGCAGCGTGTAGCGTGCAGCGTGTATCGTGCAGGGTGCAGTGTGCAGCGTGCAGCGTGTAGCGTGCAGCGTGTATCGTGCAGGGTGCAGAGTGCAGCGTGCAGCGTGTAGCGTGCAGCGTGTATCGTGCAGGGTGCAGCGTGTAGCGTGCAGCGTGTATCGTGCAGGGTGCAGCGTGTAGCGTGCAGGGTGCAGCGTGTAGCGTGCAGCGTCTAGCGTGCAGCGTGTATCGTGTAGCGTGTAGCGTGTAGCGTGCAGCGTCTAGCGTGCAGCGTGTAGCGTGCAGGGTGCAGTGTGCAGCGTGCAGCGTGTAGCGTGTAGCGTGTAGCGTGCAGCGTCTAGCGTGCAGCGTGCAGCGTGTAGCGTGCAGCGTCTAGCGTGCAGCGTGTAGCGTGCAGCGTGTATCGTGCAGGGTGCAGTGTGCAGCGTGCAGCGTGTAGCGTGCAGCGTGTATCGTGCAGGGTGCAGAGTGCAGCGTGCAGCGTGTAGCGTGCAGCGTGTATCGTGCAGGGTGCAGCGTGTAGCGTGCAGCGTGTATCGTGCAGGGTGCAGCGTGTAGCGTGCAGGGTGCAGCGTGCAGCGTGTAGCGTGTAGCGTGCAGGGTGCAGAGTGCAGCGTGCAGAGTGCAGCGTGCAGCGTGTATCGTGCAGCGTGTAGCGTGTAGCGTGTAGTGTGTAGCGTGTAGTGTGTAGTGTGCAGCGTGCAGCATGTGTGCTGCCATCACAGTTCACTTCGGCCTTCTTCTGTAAACATCACATGTCTGGGCATCAATAAGAGGATTGATCAGCTTGTAGGTAAACCGGTTCTGATCAGGATCCCTATTCAACAGTCAAACGTTCTGAGAAATGTTTGAATTCCTGTTAAGAATAAATTTAAATTTGTAAACAGAGACAAACAACAACACATCAAATGATCTTAATTTGAGCTTCTGGATCTGTTCTGTTACTCTTAAAACTTGATTTGCTGCTTTTCTGCTCTCAGTCTGTGTTTGTGGTATAAATATGATCCGGTTTGCTCTCCAGTCTGGACTCTCAGTCTGATTACTGACTCACTTTATTGTTTGTTGTTAATGAACGTCTCAGAAACTAAACTCAGCCGCAGGAACACGACAGACACAACAGACCACGAATCTGCTGCTTCATCACTCAAATTTATGCTGAAATTTAACATAAAAGACGACTCGACACACACACACACACACACACACACACACACACACACACACACTCACACACACACACACACTCACACACACACACACACACACACTCACACACTCACACACACACACACACACACACACACACACACTCACACACACACAGAGCTTCCTGAGCTTCCTGAGCTTTCAGCCACTGTGATATTGAGTCTCTTGAAATCTGGATTATCTGCTGCAGCAAAGTAACTGAATGTTTTTGTTCATTCAGAGTTTCTGCAGGTTCATCAAGTAGAAAGAATGAAGGAAACCAGCAGGAACGATATGAACTACAGTTATTAATAATCATACAGCGTCTGGGTGGATACTCTTTCACCCTTGAATCCTCCGGAGAGTTCACAGCGAGCATGACGGCGTGTTGATGACGTTTTTATCATGTGACTGGTGTGAAACCGGAAGAATACAAACATCTGAGGGTGAAGAAGAAACTAACTGGAGAGACAATGAGATTCAGGAACTTCTGTCGGTTCGGCAGACGCCGAAATCCTCAGACAGATTCAAGGAACAGCGAGAGGCTCTGTTGTTTAAAACCAAAGCCTCCTGCTCGCTCTACCCCGGCGCCGCCGCTCGCCTCAACCACACGCAGTATTTCCAACAGATGAGGATGTTTCCTGCTGCGTGCTGCATGTATGAAAGAGAAACTCTGAGGAACCTCCTGCGTTCATATGAGAAAACGAGTCAACAGATGCAGAGCAGTGTCTCTGGTCTCTCATGAATCTGTAGTTCTGTGTGTGTTGTATTGAGCATCGTCTAAAACATCTGGACAGTTGTTTTCTGTTTTCACACGTCGTCGTTCTTTTAACGGTCTCAGCAGCTCGTTAAATACACGTTATGGAGAAACCAGAGACTGCCGCGCTCTGCTTTTCCTCCGTTTTATTTAAATTGGTTGTTGCTGGCACTGCGTCACAGGACATTTGCATAAAGTTGAGCCTTCCTCTGTACAGTTCACTAGCACCAACACACTGTCTGACTGTCACTAGTAGCTACAGCAGCTTGTTTACCTTGTCTCCGTTCACAGTAGCCTGCCAGCTGCTGTAAATCAAACACAGACACCGACACACACCCCCAGCTGCTATCAAACACAGACACCAACACGCCCCTCCAGCTGCTGTCAATCAAACACAGACACCAACACGCCCCTCCAGCTGCTGTCAATCAAACACAGACACCGACACGCCCCTCCAGCTGCTGTCAATCAAACACAGACACCAACACGCCCCTCCAGCTGCTGTCAATCAAACACAGACACCAACACGCCCCTCCAGCTGCTGTCAATCAAACACAGACACCGACACACACCCCCAGCTGCTATCAAACACAGACACCAACACGCCCCTCCAGCTGCTGTCAATCAAACACAGACACCAACACGCCCCTCCAGCTGCTGTCAATCAAACACAGACACCGACACGCCCCTCCAGCTGCTGTCAATCAAACACAGACACCAACACGCCCCTCCAGCTGCTGTCAATCAAACACAGACACCAACACGCACCTCCAGCTGCTGTCAATCAAACACAGACACCGACACGCACCTCCAGCTGCTGTCAATCAAACACAGACACCGACACGCACCTCCAGCTGCTGTCAATCAAACACAGACACCGACACGCCCCTCCAGCTGCTGTCAATCAAACACAGACACCAACACGCACCTCCAGCTGCTGTCAATCAAACACAGACACCGACACGCACCCCCAGCTGCTGTCAATCAAACACAGACACCAACACGCACCCCCAGCTGCTGTCAATCAAACACAGACACCAACACGCCCCTCCAGCTGCTGTCAATCAAACACAGACACCAACACGCACCTCCAGCTGCTGTCAATCAAACACAGACACCGACACACACCCCCAGCTGCTGTCAATCAAACACAGACACCGACACGCACCCCCAGCTGCTGTCAATCAAACACAGACACCGACACGCCCCTCCAGCTGCTGTCAATCAATCACAGACACCGACACGCACCTCCAGCTGCTGTCAATCAAACACAGACACCGACACGCCCCTCCAGCTGCTGTCAATCAAACACAGACACCGACACGCACCTCCAGCTGCTGTCAATCAAACACAGACACCAACACGCACCTCCAGCTGCTGTCAATCAAACACAGACACCGACACGCACCCCCAGCTGCTGTCAATCAAACACAGACACCAACACGCACCCCCAGCTGCTGTCAATCAAACACAGACACCAACACGCACCTCCAGCTGCTGTCAATCAAACACAGACACCGACACGCCCCTCCAGCTGCTGTCAATCAATCACAGACACCGACACGCACACAGGCTGCTGTCAATCAAACACAGACGCCAACACGCACCTCCAGCTGCTGTCAATCAAACACAGACACCAACACACACCTCCAGCTGCTGTCAATCAATCACAGACACCGACACGCACCTCCAGTCGCTGAGACAAATGTCTGATTTTTTTTTCATTCTAATGATGAATAAAACTATTAACAATACATTTGAAATAAATGTGATTTGAGTTTTGAAAGAGGACTTTCAGTATTTGGAAGGTTAACCAGATTTCAATGTCTACACCTGTTATTTCAATGTGTCAGATACCAAATTATTGAAAGTTTTCCATCAATCAGCTGACAGAGTAACAGTAATGGTTTCAGATGGCTGCTGCAGAGCTGTGAGGGCGAGCAGCAGCAGATGAGTCGATGCTGCAGTCACTCTCACACTGAACTCTACATCACTAAAAACGCCGGCAGCTCCCGGCTTGATGAAGCAATAAAGAGCCGCTCATCAGAGCAGAATACAGAATGAAGAGCCTCCGTCATTACGGGTGCAAATGACGCTTTTATCTAACTGCAGAGCAGATTAGGGACTCCTCCCAGAGGGCACCAGCGGTTAGTCTGGACTCAACCGTCGCCACAGATGGATTCTCAACGCCGACCCTGAATTAAAAAAACATCCTTCTATCAATCATATCATGACAAGAACCTTCGAGGGAAGCGGCGGCCTGCTGCAGCTGTCAGAGGGAATAAAAGAGGAAGGGGGTTTCTGGGCCTTTGGGTGGCGAGGAGGAGACGACTGATGGCGGCCGGCAGGTTCAAGCAAATGAGCCGAAGAGCTTTAGAGGCGAGCGGAGAGGCTCATACAGAGAGAGAGAGGGGAAGCTGGGCAGCGAGGGAGAAAATTAAAGAATCTGAAGAATGAGGGAACGACAGATGAAAATAATAAAAGAAACGGATCCGGCGGCGTGAAGCGTGTGTGTGGTGAGCAGATGGAAATCCAGACGGAGCCTTCAGTCAGATTCCTGCCTCATGCAAATGCCTTCGTTGTGATCTGATCACCGGCGTGCGGCGTGCGGCGTGCGGCGTGCGGCGGCGGGGAAATCACCAGAAAACTCCTGCGGCTCGATTCTCCTCAACCTTTGTGTTTGTTTCTGGAGGAAACAGAATCAAACCTGCACGTCTACGACATGAAACTGTGAACATGAAGCAGAAGGAGAACTAATTATAAACTGTGATGTTCTGCAGAAACAAAGTTCCGTCTCCCACAAACACAAACAGGAAGTCTATTCTCTAGTTTTCTCTTTAAAGAACATCATCCTGCAGCTGTTTGCTCCTGATAATCAAACTAATCACTGCTGGACCTTCCAGATCTTTGAGATGTGGAGAAAAGTCATTTCTTCATCATTTCTGCCACTATAATAAAATAATAACAATAATAATACAAGTTATGCATGAAATGCAAAATGCTTTAAATCAAAGTAAATTAATAATAATGCCACCTACAATAAAACAAAGTCATTCATGTTTTTAATGTCTATATGTTCATTTATGAATGAAAAGCTGTTTCACATGTTCTGCATGTGATGAATATGAGATAAACTAACATGTTTCTGTAAGAACAGAGAAGAAAACTATTCATTAATAAAACTATTAAACGTTCCCTCCGGCGCCACCATGAGACGTTCTCATGAGCCTCAGCTGCACTTTGTATTTACTGCTAATTAGCAAATGTTTGCTAACAATCCATGAAACATGCTAGTATTATCACTGGGAGCATGTTAGCATGTTAGCATGTTAGCTGCAGTCTCTTCATGTAAAGCAGAGCTGCTTTGTTCTGATACTTTCATTAAATGATTAGAATAATATTATCATCATGTTTCTGTGTTCAGGAACATTGAGAGAAAACTTTAAAATGAAGCAGCAGCTGCTCGTCTCTGCAGATAAAATGTGTGAAATGTGAGTTTGTTGTTATCCTGCAGCCATAGTGAGCATGTCACTCCACATGACTCAGCAATTAAATCACATTTGTGTTTGATGGTGAAGAGACTCGCTGTCATTCTGTCTGTAAAATGGA
>NC_056547.1:179606-189606 GCF_910596095.1 Thunnus maccoyii
CTCCCATCAGGATAAAGCTGATCACTCACAACTACTTTGTATTGATTAGCAGTGACTCTTCCCCAAACCCCAGACCCCCTCAGTGTAGGGGTCCAGCATCCAGACCTGGACCAGGTTTTACTTTAATGTGTCACCAGTCTGTATATTTATATTCTGACTAAAATTCTAACTGCTAAAATTCTGTCTCTTCATAAATCATCTATAACACATATTTCTCTCCTCCTCAGTCTGATCTATATCAGTGTGTAACGTGTTGGTGATGAACCTACAGAGAATCACCAGAGACTCTGCAGCTCCTCTCGGCTTTACAGAGCTCTATAGTGAGTTTCAGCTCATTGTTTATCTGTCCGGCTGCAACTTTACTGTTCTGGTTCACTCTCAGCGTCTCATAGCGTCGTTTTTCAGAGTAAAAGCTGTAAAAAGCCGCTGAACACAACCTGCTAACAGTTAGCTGTAGACTAGCTGGTCACAGTTAGCTGTAGACTAGCTGCTAACAGTTAGCTGTAGACTAGCTGCTAACAGTTAGCTGTACACTACCTGCTAACAGTTAGCTGTAGACTAGCTGCTCACGGTTAGCTGTAGACTACCTGTTCACAGTTAGCTGTAGACTACCTGCTCACAGTTAGCTGTAGACTACCTGTTCACAGTTAGCTGTAGACTACCTGCTCACAGTTAGCTGTAGACTAGCTGCTAACAGTTAGCTGTAGACTAGCTGCTCACAGTTAGCTGTAGACTAGCTGTTCACAGTTAGCTGTAGACTACCTGCTCACAGTTAGCTGTAGACTAGCTGCTCACAGTTAGCTGTAGACTACCTGTTCACAGTTAGCTGTAGACTACCTGCTCACAGTTAGCTGTAGACTAGCTGCTAACAGTTAGCTGTAGACTAGCTGCTCACAGTTAGCTGTAGACTAGCTGCTCACAGTTAGCTGTAGACTAGCTGCTAACAGTTAGCTGTAGACTAGCTGCTAACAGTTAGCTGTACACTACCTGCTAACAGTTAGCTGTAGACTAGCTGGTCACAGTTAGCTGTAGACTACCTGCTCACAGTTAGCTGTAGACTAGCTGCTCACAGTTAGCTGTAGACTACCTGCTCACAGTTAGCTGTAGACTAGCTGCTCACAGTTAGCTGTAGACTACCTGCTCACAGTTAGCTGTACACTACCTGCTAACAGTTAGCTGTAGACTACCTGCTCACAGTTAGCTGTAGACTACCTGCTAACAGTTAGCTGTAGACTACCTGCTAACAGTTAGCTGTAGACTAGCTGCTAACAGTTAGCTGTAGACTAGCTGGTGAACATAGTGGAGCATTTAGCAGCTTAAGAGCCAGATATTTCCCTCAGGAGTTGGTAGAGAGCAAAAACAGCTAAAAGAGTGAATATTGGACAGAAACACGACTCCACATGAATGATGATGTTGCTTCGTAAATAATCAGCTGTTGGCTGACAAGTTCAACATGTCAACTATCAGAGTTAATGTTCACTGCTGGTTTCTGATGGAAACTAAACATCAGTTACTGACAAACTAATCAAATGAGAAAATATTCAACAGACTGATTAATATTGAAAACAATGATCAACTCAGGAAACCGTCACAAACTACTTTCTGTCATTTAAACTCTGATTTCTCTCTCTCTCTCTCTCTCTCTCTCTCTCTCTCTCTCTCTCTCTCTCTCTCTCTCTCTCTCTCTCTCTCTCTCTCTCTCTCTCTCTCTCTCTGTGTGTGTGAAGCTCACTCGCTCTCTGACAGACAGCAGATGTTGATTCAGGTTGAACACAAACACAGATGTGCTGCAGTTTACTCAGTGTGTTGCAGTCAAACTGTGACTGTGTGACAGTTAATAAGACATCTGCAGAGCTTCCTGTCAGCCAGACCGGAGCCTCGGCGACGTTAAAGTCACAATCCACCAAAAAAACTGCCTCATTCTCACTTCTGTCTCTGTTCACAACACTTTAATGGTGAAAAACATGTTTTTATCAAACATCTGACGGAGAGAAAGACGTCCTGACTGGCCAAACATTCTCAGACTGATGTTTATGTTGGTTAAAGTATTTTATCAGCTTTCACTTCTGTGGGAATCTCATCTGTCTCCTGCAGGATGAAACATCTGTAGATGATAACATCTGTCTCAGCTGGTGAATCCACATGAAGCAGAGAGGAAACCACACCGACACTGAAACACACAGCTGAAGCTGTTCATCCTCTCAGTAATACTCACACGTGTAGATCTGAAGTGTGAATATCTGTTGATCACGTCTGTTATCTGCAGATCAGCTGAGACGATCATCAACAGATCGATTGATTCTGATAATAGTTTTCAGACAGGAAGCAACACATCTGCAGAGAAACAGCAGAATGTTTTCACACTCGGAGTCTCGTCTGTGACGACGTGACGGGACACGAACGCTGAGACTCTCCTCCAACAAACAACTGAAGAGTCTCATCTATCAAACACACACACACACACACCTGGAGAGAGGCGGCGTGTGTGTGTGTGATTGATCATCAGTCTGAGGTTGGTGGCGTCCTGCTGAACTCAGACATGATACATGTGTTTATATTCAGGTATCAATACGTCTGATCAGAGGCTGTTTCAGTGTGTCAGTGTGACAGAAACCAGTCGTCTGTATATCATGTTACACCGTAAACAGCTGATTCACCGGACTGTTCACGTCGACACTTTGATCAAATATAAACTGATATCAGTTCCAAACCTATTGATTGATTGATTGATTGATTGATATCAGTGATCCCTGTCAGCAGACAGCAGCAGCAGCTCTGCTCTCAACCTTTACAACAGTTTTTTCTACTTTCAGGCGAGTCGATGTCTGCTCCTCGCTGAGCCGTGACTCCACTACGTTAAATGAGTAGTTTACCTTCATCCTCATCATCATCATCCTCACTGTGGCCGTTCCTGCATTATTTATAACTGCTCAACAAACTGCACGTTGTCGTGTCGCTAACGAAGCTCTGCTAACTCAGCAAGGAACATGTTTCACTTCCTGTAAATTCTTCACAATAAAAGTTTCCTGTTATTTAGTCATTTAAAAGCTTTTAATTTGAAGCAGTAGAGCAGGAAATGTTGGGTTTGCATCAGCGACAACTTAAAGGAGCTTCAGTGACATCAGTCCGTCATCAGTTGTTTGGTGTGTTTTCTCCGGCGGCCATGTTTCTCAGGGGCTCACGGTCAACAGTTGCCATGGTAACCAGCAGGGAGCTTCGTTAACTTAAAGGTGAATAATAATACGACTCAACAGGAACGCAGAGAAACACAGAGGAGAAAGATGTCAAACAATGAGCAGGTAATGAGCCTGAACAGAGACATCCTGTTGCTAAGGTGGTCTCTAAGGTGGTTGCTAAGGCGGTTGCTAAGGTGGTTGCTAAGGCGGTTGCTAAGGTGTTTCCATGTGTTGTTCAGCTCCAACATGTACGGATGGATTTGAGAAGTTGACATTTGGAGTAAAGAAGGAGAAAAAGAAGTGAAATCCTGCTACTATAGTTTGTTTACGTAGCCTCCGGAGCCGGAGGAAGCTTCCTGAAGCTGACCAATCAGAACAGAGTGGGCTCATCAGGAGGCGGGGCCTTAAAGAGACAGGAGCTAAAACGGCCTGTTTCAGACAGAGGCTGAACTGAGGGGCTGCATAAAGGACCAGTAGAAGATAAATAAGCAGTTTTTATTCCAGTAGAGCCCCAGAATATAAATATAGAGGCTGGACATGAGTCCTTTAATGTATCTATTTATTTATGTATTTATTATTATTATTATTATTATTATTATTATTATTATTATTATCTTAATATATAGTCATTTTAAAATGTGCTTATGTTGTCACAAACATTGTTGTGTTTTGTTTTTTAACAATAAAAAGATGAAATGCAGCCTTGTGATGAGCTGAATCCTCCTGACGGTGCACTCAGCCTCGACACGTTTCATCATGTTGCGTCACCGTTACACCGCAAATCACAGGAAGTGTCACCATAAGCAGAGAAGAAGAGACACGAGGAGGAAAGGTGAGAGGAAGGCAGGTACGTTTGATTCACTGCACCCCAGCGCCCTGCAGCCACACACACACACACACACACACACACACACACATACCTCACACGAGTGTGTGTGTGTGTGTGTGTGTGTGTGTGTGTGTGTGTTCAGCCTGATGCAACTAACTGGAGTTTATAACATCAGTAATAATCTCTGTCTCAGTAATGACGCTGCGTGATGATGGACAGACTTTCTGCAGCTTTTACTTATTCATGATGTTTGTTTTTGTATTAAACAACATATTCTGCATCTTTCAACCTCTCACATCCATCCGTGCACGTTGGACGTGAACGACACGGCGAGCCGACGTCAGCGAGGTGGAGAGAAATGTCGCGGCAGGTTGAAGCCCTGAGTTTTGACTTGCAGGCAGCATCTCTGCAGACGTTCACCTCAAGTTTCTACAAAGCAGAATATGAAGCTTTTAAAGGACAAACACACACTCACAGTCCACACGCACGCTGGAAGAGCTGGAGGGTTCACTATTTATCCCTTTTTCATTACTGATTCATGTACACATACACACACACACACACACACACACACACACATATATACACACACACACATACACACACACACACATATATACACACACACATACACACACACACACATACACACACACACACATACACACACACACACATATATACACACACACATACACACACACACACATACACACACACACACATACACACACACACACATACACACACACACACATATATACACACACACACACACACATATACACACACACACACACACACACACACACACTACACGCTCTGTTTAATCTAACAGCATTATCTATAATCTAACATTATTAATAATCTAATATCCAGCGCTGCGGCTTGTAGCAGGAGAACGTTAGCCTAGTTAGCCTACTTAGCCTAGTTAGCCTAGTTAGCTAACATTAGCCAACGTTAGCCTAGTTAGCCTAGTTAGCCAACGTTAGCCAACGTTAGCCCTGCTTGTAACAGTCAATTAAAATGCTTTTCTTTTTCCCTTTTTAATTAACAGCTGTAAGTCTTTGCATTTTGATTATTAGATTATTGATCAGTCTTACATGTGCAGTGACCAGCGTGCATCATGTGAACATGTGAACATGTATCACTGTAGAGAGACTGTAACTGCATATAAACACCAATAAACTCACAAGACTATAAATATAGTTACAACTATTAAACATCCACTGAACTATTAACTCCAGTTATAATTAACCATCATTATAGACATAGAAAAACAGTTTCTAATGAATCAGCAGCACAAACAGCATCTACGCAGAGACGTGAGGTGTGTTTGGATGTTTGGATGTTTGGATCACAGATTAACGCTTCTGTCTCGTCTCTGATTGGTCGGCTCCTGCTGGTGGCTATAACGAGACGTAGCTGCTGTTACTGGCTGGTTTCACCATCAGCAGCTTTTTATGAATATAATGTAAGACCTTCTCCTCCTCTCTCTGCACATGCACTTCTGAAATATTTGAATCCCAGCCCTGTTAATCCCGACCCACCTGCAGACACCTTCTCCACCTCCGATAAGCCCAGCGCAGCATCAGCCTCTCTAATACTGCTTTTATTCTCTGTCTGTGTGTGTGTGTGTGTGTGTGTGTGTTGAGTGTGATGGTTTAGTGACGTCACTACAGTAATCATTATGTATTTATAGATGCTCTGAATCAGTTTGATATGTTCATGTTTAACGTTGTTGTTTTGGTGAAACATGCTGCTCATGTGATGCTGTTAAAAAACAGAACAAACAACCAAACAGTCTGCTGGAGTCTGATATCATCTCACTCTTCCTCACTTCCACACTCTCACAAACACATCAAACCAAACGATGCAGCCAAACTACAGATTTACTGACAAAGAAGATGAGACAGAACCAGAAGCTTCAATAACACGTTACTGCTGAAACCATGGAGGGAGGAGGAGGACGGAGAAGGAGGGAGGAGGGAGGAGGGGGGAGGAGGAGGGGGGAGGAGGGAGGATGGAGGATGGAGGGAGGAGGGAGGATGGAGGAGGGAGGAGGGAGGGAGGAGGAGGGGGGGGGGAGGAGGGAGGGGGGAGGAGGGAGGGGGGAGGAGGGAGGAGGGGGGAGGGGGGAGGAGGGGGTGGGGAGAGGAGGGAGGAAGGGGGAGGAGGGAGGAGGGGGGAGGGGGGAGGAAGGGGGAGGAGGGGGGAGGAGGAGGGGGGAGGAGGAGGGAGGAGGACATCTGTTACACCTGTCACACCTGTCACACTTGTTACACCTGTCACACTTGTTACACTTGTTACACTTGTTACACTTGTTACACCTGTCACATCTGTCACACCTGTCACATCTGTTACACCTGTCACATCTGTTACACCTGTCACATCTGTTACACCTGTCACACTTGTCACACCTGTCACATCTGTTACACCTGTCACACTTGTTACACTTGTTACACTTGTTACACTTGTTACACCTGTCACATCTGTCACACTTGTCACACTTGTCACACCTGTCACACCTGTCACACCTGTCACGTCTGTCACGTCTGGTATTAGCAGCTTTTTCTCTGTTGTGTAAATCAGTGTATGTGAGTGTGATAATGTGTCGGCTGGATGCAGCAGCAGCACCTGACAAACACAGAAAACATCTTACAAAAAAATGGCGGCCTGCTTGGCCACGCGGTGACCTGGGAGACTTTAAACAAAATATTCATACAGACGTGTTTTTAACTACCGAGCATCAGCACCGACGCCGGTCAGCTGACTCCGAGCCCAGCTATGTTATGAAGGAAATGCAGAAACTACATTCTCTCTCATAAAAACCAAATGTATAACAATAAGAATAAAGTTCTAGTGGTGTCACGATTGATTCTAAACTGAAAATCAATAGAAACCAGCGTTTGACCTTCACAATCAGAACCAGGATCAGAGATTCTCTCCGTGTGTTTGTGTCTCCAGTGGCGCCTGAAGAACAAACCCAACGTTTGACGGCTGACTCAGCAGCGCTCAGCGACATCCTGCAGCTGCTTCACTTCTGGAGACGACATGAGATGACGGAGAAACAACAGCAGTGGAGAATCCTCCTCCTGCCTGCCTCCTCCTAAACCACTAAACCATTAAACCACTAAACCATTAAACCATTAAACCACTAAACCATTAAACCATTAAACCACTAAACCACTAAACCATTAAACCACTAAACCATTAAACCATTAAACCACTAAACTATTAAACCACTAAACCATTAAACCACTAAACCATTAAACCATTAAACCACTAAACCACTAAACCATTAAACCATTAAACCACTAAACCACTAAACCATTAAACCACTAAACGATTAAACCACTAAACCACTAAACCTCTAAACCACTAAACCATTAAACCATTAAACCACTAAACCATTAAACCACTAAACCACTAAACTATTAACAAATTTAAAAACATGGTGACTTATTTTAGACTCCAGAGACGGATGACTACATCTGAACCCTGAACGCTAAACCCTGTACACTGAACCCTGAACACTAAACCCTGAACCCTAAACTCTGTACACTGAACCCTGAACACTGAACCCTGAACCCTAAACTCTGTACACTGAACCCTGAACACTAAACCCTGAACACTGAACCCTGAACCTTGAACCCTGAACACTAAACCCTGAACCCTATCACTAAACCCTGAACACTAAACCCTGAACCCTGAACCCTAACACTAAACCCTGAACACTGAACCTTGAACCCTGAACCCTGAACACTAAACCCTGAACACTGAACACTAAACCCTGAACACTGAACCCTGAACACTGAACACTAAACCCTGAACCCTAAACTCTGTACACTGAACCCTGAACACTAAACCCTGAACACTGAACACTAAACCCTGAACACTAAACCCTGAACACTGAACCCTGAACCCTGAACACTAAACCCTGAACACTGAACACTAAACCCTGAACACTGAACACTAAACCCTGAACACTGAACCCTGAACCTTGAACCCTGAACACTAAACCCTGAACCCTAACACTAAACCCTGAACACTAAACCCTGAACCCTGAACCCTAACACTAAACCCTGAACACTGAACCCTGAACCTTGAACCCTGAACCCTGAACACTAAACCCTGAACACTAAACACTAAAGCCTGAACACTGAGCCCTGAACGCTGAACCCTGAACCCTGAACACTAAACCCTGAACACTGAACACTAAACCCTGAACACTGAACACTGAGCCCTGAACCTTGAACCCTGAACAATAAACCCTGAACCCTAACACTAAACCCTGAACACTAAACCCTGAACCCTGAACCCTAACACTAAACCCTGAACACTGAACCCTGAACCTTGAACCCTGAACCCTGAACACTAAACCCTGAACACTGAACACTAAACCCTGAACACTGAGCCCTGAACGCTGAACCCTGAATGCTGAACCCTGAACGATGAACACTAAACCCTGAACACTGAACCCTGAACCCTGAACACTAAACCCTGAACACTGAACCCTGAACACTAAACCCTGAACCCTAAACTCTGTACACTGAACCCTGAACCCTGAACACTAAACCCTGAACACTGAACACTAAACCCTGAACACTAAACCCTGAACGCTGAACCCTGAACCCTGAACACTAAACCCTGAACACTGAACACTAAACCCTGAACACTGAACCCTGAACCTTGAACCCTGAACACTAAACCCTGAACACTAAACCCTGAACACTAAACCCTGAACCCTGAACACTAAACCCTGAACCCTGAACCCTGAACCCTAACACTAAACCCTGAACACTGAACCCTGAACCTTGAACCCTGAACCCTGAACACTAAACCCTGAACACTGAACACTAAACCCTGAACCCTGAACCCTAACACTAAACCCTGAACACTGAACCCTGAACCTTGAACCCTGAACCCTGAACACTAAACCCTGAACACTAAACCCTGAACACTGAACACTAAACCCTGAACCCTTACACTAAACCCTGAACACTGAACCCTGAACCTTGAACCCTGAACCCTGAACACTAAACCCTGAACACTAAACCCTGAACCCTGAACACTAAACCCTGAACACTAAACCCTGAACCCTGAACACTGAACACTGAACACTGAACCCTGAGCACTAAACCCTAAACACTAAACCCTGAACCCCGAACGCTGAACCCCGAACACTAAACCCCGAACCCTGAACACTAACCATGAACACTGAACCCTGAAAGCTGAACCCTAAACACTAAACCCTGAACCCTGAACACTAAACCCTGAACACTGAACACTAAACCCTGAACACTGAACCCTGAACCTTGAACCTTGAACCCTGAACACTAAACCCTGAACACTGAACACTAAACCCTGAACACTGAACCCTGAACCTTGAACCCTGAACCCTGAACACTAAACCCTGAACACTAAACCCTGAACACTGAACACTAAACCCTGAACCCTGAACCCTAACACTAAACCCTGAACCCTGAACACTGAACCCTGAACACTAAACCCTGAACACTAAACCCTGAACCCTGAACACTGAACACTAAACCCTGAACACTAAACCCTGAACCCTGAACACTGAACACTGAACCCTGAGCACTAAACCCTAAACACTAAACCCTAAACACTAAACCCTGAACCCCGAACGCTGAACCCCGAACACTAAACCCCGATCCCTGAACGCTAAACCATGAACACTGAACCCTGAAAGCTGAACCCTAAACACTAAACCCTGAACCCTGAACCCTGAACACTAAACCCTGAACACTGAACACTAAACCCTGAACACTGAACCCTGAACCTTGAACCCTGAACACAAAACCCTGAACACTAAACCCTGAACACTGAACACTAAACCCTGAACACTGAACCTTGAACCCTGAACCCTGAACACTAAACCCTGAACACTAAACCCTGAACCTTAACACTAAACCCTGAACACTGAACCCTGAACCCTGAACACTAAACCCTGAACACTAAACCCTGAACA
>NC_056547.1:194606-204606 GCF_910596095.1 Thunnus maccoyii
ATTTCATCCCGAAAATACACAAACACCCACAAACACACGCACGTACACACAAGGCAAACACCGGCCACGCACGCGCCAACACACACACACACACACACACACACGCAAAGAGGCAGGCACCGGCCACGCACGCGCAAACACACACACACACACACGCACAGAGGCAGGCACCGGCCACGCACGCGCCAACACACACACACACACACACACACACACACACACACACACACACACACACACACACACACACACACACACGTTGAGTCAGCGGTGTTTCCTGCAGGAAAACGTCAGTAGAAGAAGAACAAACTCACCTTTCTGCGTGCAGACAGCAGCTTCCCTCCACCGCGCTCAGTAATCCACAACAGCGCCGCTTATTTCCAAACAACACGGGACCGAACCGGGAAAATCCTGATCCTGCACGAGCCGCTCCAGGTATAAATCCAGCGCGAGGGCGCGAGCTGCCAGACAGACACACCGGGACACGGCGCGTCCCGTCCGGCTCCAAACGACACAATGAGGCGTCTCTCAGCAGCCAGCGTCTCCGGCTGCAGGCCACGCCCTCCTCATCTGCATAATAGACCCCCGCGTCCAATCAGAGGGCTGGCCCCGCCCCCTTCCAATTTAAAGTAACTGTGTTGAATTTAACGGTTTCTCTAAATGTCACAAAATACACAAAATACACATCATCATAAAAAACATGTTTCCGCTTTATTATTGTTCATTTCTTAATAAAGTCAGTAAATCAGAAAACATGTTCACTTTAAAACCGGAACTGCTTTTATTTACAAGAAATAATTCAAACTAAAAAGGAAAATTAAACAAAGTTACAATGATCAGATTAAAGGTTTATTACTTTAAATAAGAAGTAAAAAGATTCATCTGAATAAAAGTAAAAAGGGGCCTCCTCCTCCTCACCTCCTCATCCTCATCCTCACTCCTCACTCCTCCTCCTCACCTCCTCATCCTCACCTCCTCATCCTCACCTCCTCACCTCCTCACTCCTCTCCTCCTCTCCTCCTCCTCCTCACCTCCTCATCCTCCTCCTCACCTCCTCACCTCCTCATCCTCACCTCCTCACTCCTCACTCCTCACTCCTCACTCATCCTCACCTCCTCACTCCTCACTCCTCACTCCTCCTCATCCTCATCCTCACCTCCTCACTCCTCACTCCTCACTCCTCCTCATCCTCATCCTCACCTCCTCACCTCCTCATCCTCACCTCCTCCTCCTCACCTCCTCACCTCCTCACTCCTCTCCTCCTCTCCTCCTCATCCTCACCTCCTCATCCTCCTCCTCACCTCCTCACCTCCTCATCCTCACCTCCTCACTCCTCACTCCTCACTCCTCCTCATCCTCACCTCCTCCTCCTCACCTCCTCACCTCCTCACTCCTCTCCTCCTCTCCTCCTCCTCCTCACCTCCTCATCCTCCTCCTCACCTCCTCACCTCCTCATCCTCACCTCCTCACTCCTCACTCCTCCTCATCCTCACCTCCTCATCCTCACTCCTCCTCACTCCTCCTCACCTCCTCACTCCTCACCAGTAGTTACTACTGGTAGCTACTGGGAACCACAGCATCAGTCTGATTTCCAGCTGACAGACTGAGTTTGTGTCTCTGCAGGATAATTAAAGCCGAGTAGAAGAAGAAGAGTGAAGAAGACGCTTCACACGCAGCTCCGAGCTCAGCCTCCGTCTGTATGTCTGTTTGTCCTTCCTCCTCTTCCTGCTCCTCATCCTCCTCTTCCTCCTCTTCCTGCTCCTCATCCTCCTCTTCCTCCTCTTCCTCCTCTTCCTGCTCCTCCTCCTCCTCCTTTTGCTCCTCATCCTCATCCTTCTTCTCATCCTCCTCCCCCTCCTCCTCGTTCTTGCCGTCCTCCTCCTCCTCCTCTTCCTCTTCCTCCTCTTCCTCCTCCTCCTCCAGTTCATCGTTCTGTTTATGAGAAACAGCAGATTACAGGATGTGAGGATGTGTGATATCTGGGGAAATAAGCTTTTGACTGTTGAATTAATTAAACTGACGTCTGAAACACTGAGAGACAAAAACCAGCAGAACCAGCAGACAAACGTCAGTCTGTCCATCAGTCTGTTGATCAGTCTGTTGGTCAGTCAGTCTAACATCAGCATGCTAACATCAGCATGCTAATATCGGCATGCTAACATCGGCATGCTAACATCGGCATGCTAACATCGGCGTGCTAACATCGGCGTGCTAATATCGGCGTGCTAACATCGACGTGCTAACATCAGCATGTTAACATCAGCGTGCTAACATCGGCATGCTAACATCAGCGTGCTAACATTGGCATGCTAACATCAGCATGCTAACATCAGCGTGCTAACATTAGCATTGTGTGTTTGTTCTGGTCTGAATCAGTGGTTGAGGGTAAACCTGGTTCAGTTTCTTCTCACACTGAGAAAAATCCAAGCGAACCAAAATGCATCACTAACAGCCAGGTGACAACGTGCTCTCCTCTCATTGGTCAGATGTTTCTGGGGCACGAGCGAGAACGTAAACACAGGAAGAAGGTCCTAAAGAAGGTTCTCTGGCCAAATACAACATGCTACGCTGTGTATGGACCTCGATTCCTTCTCCTGTTAGCCGCTAGTTGTTAGCAACTGTTCAATTCACTCATCTGTATCCCAGCATGCAAAGCGCTCCTGGCTACCGCAGCCGTTTATCTCAAGCCCCCAGAGTACACCTGGTAGTTGGTCGGATCGAGGTCAGGTCCGAGACCGCCTCCTCTAGAGGGTCTCTGAGTCCATATCAACCTGAACAAACAGCCTGAATCTGGTTTAACTAGCAAACACGCAGCAGGAGGTCCAGA
The DNA here is from genome assembly GCF_910596095.1 of Thunnus maccoyii. Classification (NCBI taxonomy): domain Eukaryota; kingdom Metazoa; phylum Chordata; class Actinopteri; order Scombriformes; family Scombridae; genus Thunnus; species Thunnus maccoyii. The sequence continues at coordinate 197,434 of NC_056547.1, forward strand.
TACAGTCTGTTAAACACACCAACAGGTAGTTCAGGTGTTCAGCCACACCGTGAGTCATCTGTCTTCTTCTTCAGGTGATGAGTGTGAAGTCTGACCTGTTTGGTTTGTGATGTGAGGAAGAAGCACACCATCACACTCCTCTGTGTGATGACAGCGTAAAAGATGAACTTCTTTCATGTCAGGAAAGTATAAATATCTGCAGGATCATCACGGTGGGACGAAGACTGAAATATCTCAACAAATGTTTGTTGGATTGATATAAATGTGGTTCAGACATCCGTCGTCCTGAGATGATCAATCATACTGAGTTTCCACCAGCAGGTCACACATTATACGACCAAACAGTCAGTTAACGTTCCTCCACAAACCCTGTCAAGCATCTTTCTTTCAATCCATTACGTCCTTTTTTCAAGCAGCTTTTTTATTTACATGACAGTAAAGTTCATATTGCTGCTTGGAAAAAAAACAAGATATTTGATGACTTTACTTTCAGCTTTTCTGATGTTTTATTCACCAAACAACTTTAAAATTTGGAGTTGGAGTTGATGTTAGTTCCACATCCAGTACGAGCATGAAGAAGACGCCAGAGGGAAGTAAACAGTTCAGTGCTGTTAGTGTCACCACGTCACCAAACTTCTGCAACAAACTCAGATTCATTTTGCTTTGTTACTTCCTGGTGAGAGACAGTCGGAGCAGAATCTGAACTCTTCAAAATGTCTTATATGATAAACAACAACATGCAACTGTAAACTGCAGTAATACATATTTCCTCTGAACATTATTCCACCCAAAAAGCTCAACCATTTATACTCTGATAAGAGCCGTCTTCTGTCTGAAGCTGCAGCTGTTTGATATGGAAAAGAAGAAAAGAAGCAGCAGTATCATCCGAGCCTGATCTGCTGCAGATGTAAACAGTAGATTACAGCACATATACAGCTCACATATTAAACAGCAGCAGAGCAGCTCACTGAAATGCATGAAATACATAAATGTATGAGTGTTTCCATTCCAGATGCTGACTTCTGCAGCTTTAAGACGTCGCTCTCGTCTGCGTCAAAACAATAAATGTGAGATGTTCAAACCCTCCGAGGTGAAAACTTTCACCGCTGCAGAAACACACACGCTGAATTATATTTATGTGTCGGGAGGAACTGCATTTAAATCACATCATTTGTATTGTTTAACTTGAATAATTGCATTAAAACAACATCATTTGAAATTGAATTTATTAGTTTGGAGCTGACTTCTAATAAACTTACTGGATGTAATATTATGACACTGAATACATTTGAAACTGTCGACATGCAGACGAGTGTCTGAATACAAATATTCAGCAAAGCACAAATACTGGGTTTTTACAAGTATTTGTTTCATACAAATATTTGTGAAATTATTTGTTTTTGGGAAGAAAAAACATGTGAGATACCAGCGAGCAGGTGGCTTATAGTCGCTATCAGCAGGTCTCAGTGAGGGGAGTCACATCCACCCGTTACATGACGCACATTTCATAATCTGGACATTCATTTAATTTTCTAACATTAAAAGCCTCTTTCCACTTTTATTCGGATACACATAGAAATACTGGTTCCTCTGCACGTCCCTACCACGTACAGACGGGGGACAAATGACAGGAAAACCTGGTCCAGGTCTGAATGCTGGACCCTGTTGAGCTTTGGGTCCACGTTGGGAGGTTTAGGACTGACGTGTTAGACAGCATCACAACACCGCACGAGGAAGATCTTCCTCGTGCGGTGTTGTGATGATGATGATGCTGGGTTGAGACCACTCCCATCAGGATAAAGCTGATCACTCACAACTACTTTGTATTGATTAGCAGTGACTCTTCCCCAAACCATGCCAGCGTAGGGGTCCAGCATCCAGACCTGGACCAGGTTTTACTTTAATGTGTCACCGTCTAGTCGTTGAGGAAGATTCACAGAAGTCTTCCTCACGTACTGTAACAACTGTCTTCTCTCAACGACGTCAGCGGCCGATGAGAGCGAGATACATTCTCTCTCTCTCTCTCTGTATCTTTTGGTATTTTGGAGAAAAATTACTTTATTTGAGTTTTGAGTTTAATCCGTCACCATGGCAACACGCTGGCCTGAGTGGGCTTCAGTTAATACTGTCAGTTCTGTTGATTGATCTTCCTCAACCACCAGATGTTGAATATGGAAGCATATATAGAGAGGATCAGAGCAAATTAATTACATTTCATAATATTCAGTTTCAAGTTTATTAGAATAAATTCAGTTTCTCAGTTTAAACAAAACAAATTCAAACGTTGTGATTCAGATTCATTTGTTTAAAGCAAGTTTTCAAGTGGATAAATTCACATTTAAAACATAAATGATTGAGATTCAGTTTGTAGCGACACATATTTCTGCCCACAGTTCCCACTGGAGACACATTTAATAAGACATGATGGCAGAAATGGATCAGCCTGCACCGACGGAGACTTCCTGTTGTTTATTCACGCTGCTTCCATAATGCATGCAGGACGGCTTCATAACATCTGAGCTCATATACACAGCTGAGAGGTAAAATGTGTCTGCCTGCCAGGAAGATGGGAATTATTGCACATATGGCACGTCATCAAAATTAATGTTTTCCTATAAAACACACACAGGGTCAGAACAGCTGTTGAGAGGAAACTTCTGGGAAAAAATGAGTCTTTGGTGGATAAATTCAACACGGTTACCTTCTGCAAACAGCTGGAAACCTTGAAACAACATATCTGAACGCTTCAGTAACACTTCGGTCTGGAACTTTGTCCCTGCTGGCCACCGTACCCTCTGTGACCTTCAGCCTGTCAGATCAGGTAAAAATGGAGCATCTGTCTTTATTTTATCCTTCAGTAGCATAACGGCAGCGTCCGGGTTCATCAGAGAGATCAGACTCTGGTTTACTGTGATGCAAAGATAGATCCCACGATGGATCAGGAGATCACACAAGGATCCATCCTGTCAGGCTTCAAGGTGTCCACTTGGGTCCAAACCAGCGGTGGTTCGGACCGATCCGCGTCCTGTGAGGAACTAACATCAGCATGCTAACATCAGCGTGCTAACATTGGCATGCTAACATCAGCGTGCTAACATTGGCATGCTAACATCAGCATGCTAACATCAGCGTGCTAACATTAGCATTGTGTGTTTGTTCTGGTCTGAATCAGTGGTTGAGGGTAAACCTGGTTCAGTTTCTTCTCACACTGAGAAAAATCCAAGCGAACCAAAATGCATCACTAACAGCCAGGTGACAACGTGCTCTCCTCTCATTGGTCAGATGTTTCTGGGGCACGAGCGAGAACGTAAACACAGGAAGAAGGTCCTAAAGAAGGTTCTCTGGCCAAATACAACGCTACGCTGTGTATGGACCTCGATTCCTTCTCCTGTTAGCCGCTAGCTGTTAGCAACTGTTCAATTCACTCATCTGTATCCCAGCATGCAAAGCGCTCCTGGCTACCGCAGCCGTTTATCTCAAGCCCCCAGAGTACACCTGGTAGTTGGTCGGATCGAGGTCAGGTCCGAGACCGCCTCCTCTAGAGGGTCTCTGAGTCCAGATCCAGCTACATGCGAGGTTGGAAGTCGGCCTGTGATAGACAGACGGTTCATCCAATCAGCTTTGAAAGCACTCGCCCCAAGAGAAATACCACTACGGCCAGAGATAGGTGATATAACTATATAATAAATATAGTAAAATATATATTGTAAGTGAGAGAAGTTATGGACAGATATTGACCAGGAATGATGATGAGACGTCTTCATGTCTTTATGTGTTTTGTCTGCAGTCGTTTTCTGTCCTTTTGAGGTCAGTTGTTCATGTCTTTTTGTCTTTTTATGGGTTTTTTTGCAGCTCTGTGTAGTAGTGTCACATGTGTGGTTGTTTAGCATCTTTCTGTGGTCATTCAGTGTCTCTTCGTGGTCATTTTGCATGTCTTTCTAGTGGTTGTGCAGTTGTGCCCTCTGGTTTCCGCTGGGTCTCTGCCTGTAAACCTGTTCAGTAATCTGCCCACACAGAGACGTGATCGAGATATTGAGGATGTTGATATGTTGTCCTGCTGCTCTCTGAACAATCCCACGAAATGTTACTTTCTCCACTCAGGATGAACTGAATGTAGAGTCACTGTGTGTCTACCTGCTGTCAGCTACATGTGCTACTGCAGCGCTTTCCTATGAACACCAGGTGTGTGTGTGTGTGTGTGTGTGTGTGTGTGTGAGTGTGAGTGTGTGTGTACGTGTGTGTGTGTGTGTGTGTGTGTGTGTGTGTGTGTGTGTGTGAGTTACATTGAACCTCCTCTCTGATGGATTACAGTCTAATAGGAAGTGATCAGCCTGTAGAAGAAAACAGCTGTGTGTTACAGTTTATATGAACTAACATGTGACTCCATTAGCATGAAAGCTAACACCCACAAACCACTGATACACAGTTTTAATGGGAACTGTAGTTGTTTTAATGGGAACTGTAGTTGTTTTAATGGGAGCTGTAGTTGTTTTAATGGGAGCTGTAGTTGTTTTAATGGGAGCTGTAGTTGTTTTAATGGTAACTGTAGTGGTTTTAATGGGAGCTGTAGTTGTTTTAATGGGAGCTGTAGTTGTTTTAATGGTAACTGTAGTGGTTTTAATGGGAGCTGTAGTTGTTTTAATGGGAGCTGTAGCTGTTTTAATGGGAGCTGTAGTTGTTTTAATGGGAGCTGTGGTTGTTTTAATGGGAGCTGTGGTTGTTTTAATGGGAACTGTGGTTGTTTTAATGGGAACTGTAGTTGTTTTAATGGGAACTGTAGTTGTTTTAATGGGAGCTGTAGTTGTTTTAATGGGAACTGTAGTTGTTTTAATGGGAACTGTAGTTGTTTTAATGGTAACTGTGGTTGTTTTAATGGGAACTGTGGTTGTTTTAATGGGAACTGTGGTTGTTTTAATGGGAGCTGTGGTTGTTTTAATGGGAACTGTAGTTGTTTTAATGGGAACTGTAGTTGTTTTAATGGTAACTGTGGTTGTTTTAATGGGAACTGTGGTTGTTTTAATGGGAGCTGTGGTTGTTTTAATGGGAGCTGTGGTTGTTTTAATGGGAACTGTGGTTGTTTTAATGGGAACTGTAGTTGTTTTAATGGGAACTGTAGTTGTTTTAATGGGAGCTGTAGTTGTTTTAATGGGAACTGTAGTTGTTTTAATGGGAGCTGTGGTTGTTTTAATGGGAGCTGTGGTTGTTTTAATGGGAACTGTGGTTGTTTTAATGGGAACTGTAGTTGTTTTAATGGGAACTGTAGTTGTTTTAATGGGAGCTGTAGTTGTTTTAATGGGAGCTGTAGTTGTTTTAATGGGAACTGTAGTTGTTTTAATGGGAACTGTAGTTGTTTTAATGGGAACTGTAGTTGTTTTAATGGGAACTGTGGTTGTTTTAATGGGAGCTGTGGTTGTTTTAATGGGAGCTGTGGTTGTTTTAATGGGAACTGTGGTTGTTTTAATGGGAACTGTAGTTGTTTTAATGGGAACTGTAGTTGTTTTAATGGGAACTGTGGTTGTTTTAATGGGAACTGTAGTTGTTTTAATGGGAACTGTAGTTGTTTTAATGGGAGCTGTAGTTGTTTTAATGGGAACTGTAGCTGTTTTAATGGGAACTGTAGTTGTTTTAATGGTAACTGTGGTTGTTTTAATGGGAACTGTGGTTGTTTTAATGGGAACTGTAGCTGTTTTAATGGGAACTGTAGTTGTTTTAATGGTAACTGTGGTTGTTTTAATGGGAACTGTGGTTGTTTTAATGGGAGCTGTAGTTGTTTTAATGGGAACTGTAGTTGTTTTAATGGGAACTGTAGTTGTTTTAATGGTAACTGTGGTTGTTTTAATGGGAACTGTGGTTGTTTTAATGGGAACTGTGGTTGTTTTAATGGGAGCTGTGGTTGTTTTAATGGGAACTGTAGTTGTTTTAATGGGAACTGTAGTTGTTTTAATGGTAACTGTGGTTGTTTTAATGGGAACTGTGGTTGTTTTAATGGGAGCTGTGGTTGTTTTAATGGGAGCTGTGGTTGTTTTAATGGGAACTGTGGTTGTTTTAATGGGAACTGTAGTTGTTTTAATGGGAACTGTAGTTGTTTTAATGGGAACTGTAGTTGTTTTAATGGGAACTGTGGTTGTTTTAATGGGAACTGTAGTTGTTTTAATGGGAACTGTAGTTGTTTTAATGGTAACTGTAGTGGTTTTAATGGGAGCTGTAGTTGTTTTAATGGGAACTGTGGTTGTTTTAATGGGAACTGTGGTTGTTTTAATGGGAGCTGTGGTTGTTTTAATGGGAGCTGTGGTTGTTTTAATGGGAACTGTGGTTGTTTTAATGGGAACTGTAGTTGTTTTAATGGGAACTGTAGTTGTTTTAATGGGAGCTGTAGTTGTTTTAATGGGAGCTGTAGTTGTTTTAATGGGAACTGTAGTTGTTTTAATGGGAACTGTGGTTGTTTTAATGGGAACTGTGGTTGTTTTAATGGGAACTGTAGTTGTTTTAATGGGAACTGTAGTTGTTTTAATGGGAGCTGTGGTTGTTTTAATGGGAACTGTAGTTGTTTTAATGGGAACTGTAGTTGTTTTAATGGGAACTGTGGTTGTTTTAATGGGAACTGTAGTTGTTTTAATGGGAACTGTAGTTGTTTTAATGGGAGCTGTGGTTGTTTTAATGGGAACTGTAGTTGTTTTAATGGGAGCTGTAGTTGTTTTAATGGGAACTGTAGTTGTTTTAATGGGAACTGTAGTTGTTTTAATGGGAGCTGTAGTTGTTTTAATGGGAGCTGTAGTTGTTTTAATGGGAGCTGTAGTTGTTTTAATGGGAACTGTAGTTGTTTTAATGGGAGCTTGTTGGCTCCTCTACAGTGGATATTCCCGTTTTCTCCAATGGCAGCTTTGATCTGCTGTCCAGGACAGAAATAATAATAATAATAATATATTTATGTAGCACATTTCATTCATAACTATTATAAATTATAACAGATAAATACAGTAAATGATAATTAATAAAAACCTTAAAAAACGCACTCACACACACACACACACTCACACACACACACAGTGAAATGTGAATAATGAGGCGCAGTAATAATAATAATAATAATAATAATTCATCATATTTTTCATTTAAATTGTGTTTGTTGATTGTTGTTGACAGAGCAGAGCTGTAATAATCACATGACCTCTT